>NW_027660801.1:12500-72500 GCF_963280865.1 Gymnoscopelus braueri | reverse complement strand
CCTAAACTACACTGTAAAATTATAAGAGTTCATTTAAAACTGAGTTACAGACCTGTAAGGGTCCATTTGGTTCCATTTAAACACTCTCAGAGTTACAGACCTGTAAGGGTCCATTTGGACCCCTTGGGGGTCCCCAGACCTGACATTGAAAAGCGGTGGTCTAGACCAGCGGTTCTCAATGTGTGGTCCGGGGACCCCCAGGGGTCCTTGAGGGGGTTCCAGGGAGGGTTTAAAGTTAAACATATATAAATTGACATTTTCAAAATGGCAGATCTACAAGCTCACAACGTGTGAACTTGTAGATTTGCCATTTTCAAATACATCTTGGAACACATTTTATTATTATTTAATATCACAGATCTTGTATGGGGGTCCCTGGTACAACATGTTTTCAGAGGAGGGGTCCACGGAAATCCTCTCTAACACCAGTTCACTATCGTCTCCTTTTCTTTGATTCAGTCATCACCACAGGGAGATCAGATCAGATCAGATCAGATCAGATTGCGCTGCACAAACCTCCACTCCACAGATGTATAAATATGTATCATATATCATAATACTGATGATGACGACGACGATGATGATGTAAATATCAGTGTCATACGTGTCTCATGTAGAAACACACTCATGTATTTGATGTCTATTTGACACAACAGAGTGAGGAACAGTGTGTATTGACTCTGGATTCAAACATCCACTAAATGCATTCATTCATCAATGAAGTCAAATCATTCATTGATTATCTATTGATTCATTATTAGATCATTGTTTCATTGTGTTGTTTTTATTCCATATTATTCTCATTCTTCATAATGTTTCATTTCATGTGTTATTGTACGATCATTAAAGATGACATCATCTTCTCAGAGAGAGAGATTATTGTAATGTCATTTGTAGAAGTAAACTGTAATTGTTTAATAAATGTTTTGAAAGTCTGTCGTTGTTCCTGTGTATTAATATTATTTCTGTTGCTTGCAGTGGTGGAAAGTAACTAAGTACATTTACTCAAGTACTGTATTTTCTTTTACTTTACTGGAGTGTTTCCAATTATTTTTTTACAATTTTACTTCTACTCCACTACATCTCAAAGGCAGATATTTTTACTCCACTACAATTATTTGAACACTTTTACTTACTAGTTACTTTGTAGATTTTTAGTATTATAACAAACCACTTCAGACCTATATTAGCGGAGCAGATAAGTGCTACGATCTTTCAATTTATGATACAAGCGTGAAAATTGGCGTGAGCAGTCTCCATGGGTCACTTGACAAGAAAATTGTCTGAGCCATTTGTAATTTCAAGATGGCGGCCATTTTTCAAGATGGCCGACACCTTAGTGGGCAGTTAAGTGATATGATGGTTTATTTGGTGATACAAGCATGAAAATTGGCATGAGCAGTCTCTGTGGGTCACTTGACAATAGGCCACCCACAGCTACTTGAAATTTCAAGATGGCGGCCATTTTTCAAGATGGCCAACACTTTAGTGGAGCAATTAAGTTATATAATGGTTTATTTGGTGATACAAGCATTACATTTGGCATGAGCAGTCTCTAAGGGTTGCTTGACAAGAAAACACTCCCAGCCACTTTAAATTTTCAAGATGGCCGCCCCCTGGATCCTCAAAAGATACATTTTCTCATAGAAATGTATGTTTTTTTTTCATTAAGGACGATTATACGATTATTATTATTATGCTAAAGAACAACTTTTAACACATCACAATATAGTTGTGTTGATTTGTTGATCATAGATAGATTAGATAAGAGTGAATATCTGCACTACCAGGGCACACTGGTGATATATCACTGCTGTTAAACTCAGAGTGGGGTTCAATGTCAGCTAATTGAAAGTTGGTATCCCAAATGCAGTCTAATTTACCCCAAAACAGTTAGATAGCCGCACCTGAATTGACAGGTTGTGCCAGCACGGGAGAGCCGAGCCAAGGTTAATGGGGTTTTAGTTAACCGGATGGTGTACAGATCGCACAGGATTTAAATGGCATTGGATGAACGATCGATCTAAGTGTAGGGTTAAGGCACGAACTTAGTTGTATCCCATACATCAAAGTGCTTGGTAAAAGGTAGTAAAAGGATAAAACCTCAGCCTCTGCCTATGCTGCAGACATGGCAGAAGCCATCATAACAGTTGTGAAAACTAACTGGGACAGATGTTTCATTTGTCAGCAGGTCACCAAGGAAAAACTCATTCAGCCGAGTTTATTCAACAGAGAGCACGATCGTACTGGTTATGATACCATTGCAAGAAATGTTCCATTATTTCATAAGATCAATGCTCTGCCTATCTTACTTAGTCCAACCCGACTAGATGAAGGTGATGGCATAGAAAGCACATTGACAAGAAACAGAGCAAAATATAATTCAAGCTGTAAACTTAGGTTCAACAACACAGAGCTGGAAAGGGCCCAAAAGAGAGCATCTACATCTGCTGAAGACACTGAAGATACCAAAGATATCCATGTCAAGAGGCCAAGAAGATCTAATGTATGACCGGTCCAGCGATGTCACAACTTTGAACGAGGCCAGGCTTGATCTCTTTGCCAGAAAGCAAAGACAATATGACTTGATCCCACCAACTCAAGCAGCACTCAAAGAGCATGCCAAACGTGCTTCTTATGAGGCTGGATACGTGTGGGGACAGGCATTGAAGCGACATCCACAAATGCCGAGCCCATCTGACTGGGGATGGGTGGAACAGGACGAGAAGTGGAAAGTCTTCTGGACTCCACTTCCACCTATTGCGGAGAGTTATTGGGAGTTGACCAAATGTAGGTGCTCCAAGGCATGTACTGGAAGGTGTAACTGCTTCAGATATGGACTCAGTTTCACATGCCTATGTAGTTGCCCCTGCTAGAACCTATTTGCATGTTTATTTTGCTAGAGTTATTCCCTGTTGTCCTCTGTGTTTTCAAGTGTAGGCCTATGGCTCGGCTTCCCCTCGTCACATCGACGCATCATGTTTTACTTTTTATCTAGTCTATTACTGTGTCATTTTCAGTTGTTACTTTGTAACATTGCTTCCACTGCCATATCTAACAGTGAAGCACATTTTCAGTTTAGTTCCTTAGTATCGTTTGTCATGGTTCCGTGGCTATTGCCTTTCAGTATTAGCCATTACTCATAATTTTGGAGCACTGTCCGTTCAGCACCACAACTGTGCTTATCAGCACCACAACTGTGCTAATTTATTCATCTTATTTTTTGTTTCCCCACCCCTTAGTATTTATTTGACACATGTAATGGCTGTTAGTTTAACAAAAAAAAAAAAATATATATATATATATATCCTCCCTTGTGACTGTTACCTTGTCGTGGTAAGGGAGCTTGTGTAGGCCTACCTCAGTGAACCCTGAGAGCTATGCCGGTGGGAGGCAACTCCTGACAGGTCTTACCAAACTGGACAGGTCGTGGGCGAGGAGTCAGACAAAACACAGTCAAACAACCTCTCTTGACAGAGATTTTTGAGGAACCCAATACATTTCTATGAGAAAAGGTATCATTTAAAGATTGACATGGCGGACGGCAGTCATCTTGAAATTTCAAGTGGCTGTGGGCGGTTTCTTGTCAAATGACCTTTTGAGACGGCTCATGGCAATTTTCATGCTTGTATCACCAACTAAATGATTTCTTAAGCTTAACTACTCCACTAAGGTGGTGGCCATCTTGAAAAATGGCCGCCATCTTGAAATTTCAAGTAGCTGTGGGTGGCTTATTGTCAAGTGACCCACAGAGACAGCTCATGCCAATTTTCATGCTTGTATCACCAAATGAACCATTATATAACTTAAATGCTCCACTAAAGTGTCGGCCATCTTGAAAAACGGCCGCCATCTTGAAATTTCAAGTAGCTGTGGGTGGCCTATTGTCAAGTGACCCACAGAGACTGCTCATGCCAATTTTCATGCTTGTATCACCAAATAAACCATCATATCACTTAACTGCCCACTAAGGCAGCCATCTTGAAAAATGGCCGCCATCTTGAAATTACAAATGGCTCAGACAATTTTCTTGTCAAGTGACCCATGGAGACTGCTCACGCCAATTTTCACGCTTGTATCATCAACTGAAAGATTCTGCCAGAAAAAAGCAATTAGCCGCTCCCCTATATATACACTTCCACAATTTGAAAGTAGCTGATCTACAAGCTCACACCGCGTCGCTTTGTGACGCGATGTGAGCTTGTAGATCTGCTATTTTCAAAGGATTTTTATTCATTGTATACATTTGAAGACGGGACATTCTGCATAATGAGTACTTTTACTTTTGGTACTTTAAGTGCATTTTGATGCCAATACGTTTGTACTTTTACTCAAGTATATTTTGAATACCGAACGTGATTGACTTGGTCTGCTCTTTTTTTACCTTCTAAACCGTTGCCAAAAAATATCTGATCTACCAGCTCACAACACACTGTGACGCATTGTGAGCTTGTAGATCTGCTATTTTATGCAAATGTTCAACTATATGGAATATGGATGCTAGGGTTCAAGTGGTTCATGTAAAAAAAAAAACAGACCCCCCCTTTAGTAACTCTGAGGACCCCCTAGAGGTCCCCCTGTAGTAACTCTGAGGACCCCCTAGAGGACCCCCTGTAGTAACTCTGAGGACTAAAATGAGGACTCTGTGTATTAAAATATTTGTGTGTAAATATAGTGTCCCTCTGGAGTGAGTGTGTAAATATAGTTCCTCTGGAGTGAGTGTGTAAATATAGTGTCCCTCTGTAGTGAGTGTGTAAATATAGTGTTCCTCTGGAGTGAGTGTGTAAATATAGTGTTCCTCTGGAGTGAGTGTGTAAATATAGTGTTCCTCTGGACAGAGCCGTTTGGGAGAAATGCGGGGCCCTGTGCGAAGTCCCCATCCTCGCGCGCATGGGGTTTTGGGCGGTTTTGGGCGGATATTTCCGAGTTTTTGGTGGTTATTTGTGGTTATTTCTTTTTATAACTCTTAATAAATGTGATTCTGTTCATTTTTAAAAAACAGGGCTCCCCCAAGCGCGGGGCCCTGTGCGGCCGCACCGTTCGCACTACCCTTGGTGCGGCCCTGCCTCTGGAGTGAGGAGCTGGGATGCATGTCCCGCGGTCTCACCAGGTCATGCACTTAGTTTGTGTTGCTGTCAAATCTAGATATTAAAACTTGTGTCAGTTATGTTTATATCACAAGTAAGACGCGCGAACGCTGGAAGCGAACGCAGCTCGAAAATATTGTATATTTACGGACTTGTAATCCGTGTTATTTCACCGTGATGGAGAGAGAACATTGACTGTGTGTGTGTGTGTGTGTGTGTGTGTGTGTGTGTGTGTGTGTGTGTGTGTGTGTGTGTGTGTGTGTGTGTGTGTGTGTGTGTGTGTGTGTGTGTGTGTGTGTGTGTGTGTGTGTGTGTGTGTGTGTGTGTGTGTGTGTGCGCGCGCGTGTGCGTGCGTGTGTGTGCGCGCACGTGTCTGAGAGTGGTTCTGCTGGGGACCAGGGGGTCCCCAGCAGAACCTGCAGCAGAACTGAAATTGCTTTAGGACAAATTGCTTTAGGAAAGACCTGAAATTGCTTTAGGACAACCCGGCTCTTACGTGTCTGCTAAGGTACTGCGCAGCCTGTGTGGCCTTACGTGCGGTGTTTGGGAAACGGTACGTAGACCCTTCGTAAGGACCGCACGTAAGTCCCTACGCAGCATCTCTTTGGGAAACGCGGCCAATGAGTGTTCATATGGCTGTGTATGGAAGACATGCAATAATATCCTGCTGTATTGTAACCCTATCAATCACTGGAAAAACAACCCAACGTTCATCTAGAGTACTGCTGATGATTGTAGAGTGGGCAATTAGACTGGAGCAAGCTCAGATAAATTATAAGTTGTAACTATTACAAACTATTCATATCCAACACAAAGGTTTTTGCTAGGCAAAAATACACCCTTTGCCATGCACTTATTGCCATGCATATAGGCTCACGTCTACACCTTTTGTCATTCATATGTATTGATGTTATAAAATATGAAATGTAATGTTTTCATATTGGTCAAGGTGCGCTGTCACAATGTTTCCGCATTACATCTGCATGTTTTTATAGTGTGTGCGTGTCCGCACATTTCACGCACGTGCACGAAAATGCACGTGCACGTGATTGCGCATGCATGTACGCTCCCCCGCTTCTAAAAGTAGCACTAAAACACTGAACACACCCACTCTCACATTGGATATGTTATCCAATTAATTCTTGTTCATGTTCCATCCTGATTGGCTAAGATTCACATCTAAAGTTTGCTGTAGTGGCTTGTTTGAACAAAATGCCGCAAATCATGAACGCAGCGTCCGATTGCGGTCAAACTTTGAACGCACATTCACACTATGTTGAGGAACAAATGCCACCCTTTTTAACATTGGCCTGTTATAGCGCCACCAGCAGGTCTAATTTTGCAAAACACATTTTTGGAACACATCAACTTTCAATTCCAGAGCCACAAACCAACAGTCACTGAACATGTTTCACTGTCACACCGGGCCCCAACATGACAGCAACATGTTTCACTACCACACCGGGACCCAACATGACAGCAACATGTTTCACTACCACACCGGGCCCCAACATGACAGCAACATGTTTCACTGTCACACCGGGCCCCAACATGACAGCAACATGTTTCACTGCCACACCGGGCCCCAACATGACAGCAACATGTTTCACTGTCACACCGGGCCCCAACATGACAGCAACATGTTTCACTGCCACACCGGGACCCAACATGACAGCAACATGTTTCACTGCCACACCGGGCCCCAACATGACAGCAACATGTTTCACTGCCACACCGGGACCCAACATGACAGCAACATGTTTCACTACCACACCGGGACCCAACATGACAGCAACATGTTTCACTACCACACCGGGACCCAACATGACAGCAACATGTTTCACTGTCACACCGGGCCCCAACATGACAGCAACATGTTTCACTACCACACCGGGACCCAACATGACAGCAACATGTTTCACTGTCACACCGGGACCCAACATGACAGCAACATGTTTCACTGCCACACCGGGCCCCAACATGACAGGAACATGTTTCACTGTCACACCGGGCCCCAACATGACAGCAACATGTTTCACTGCCACACCGGGCCCCAACATGACAGCAACATGTTTCACTGCCAAACCGGGCCCCAACATGACAGGAACATGTTTCACTGCCACACCCCCAACATGACAGCAACATGTTTCACTGCCACACCGGGCCCCAACATGACGGCAACATGTTTCACTGTCACACCGGGCCCCAACATGACAGCAACATGTTTCACTGCCAAACCGGGCCCCAACATGACAGGAACATGTTTCACTGCCACACCCCAACATGACAGCAACATGTTTCACTGCCACACCGGGCCCCAACATGACAGCAACATGTTTCACTGTCACACCGGGCCCCAACATGACAGCAACATGTTTCACTGTTACACCGGGCCCCAACATGACAGCAACATGTTTCACTGCCACACCGGGCCCCAACATGACAGCAACATGTTTCACTGCCACACCGGGCCCCAACATGACAGCAACAGAGCTACTGTACATCTTGAACCACATCAGCACATGACACGAACAGCATCAAACATGAACAGCATCAAACATGAACAGCATCAAACATGAACCATGAACAGCATCAAACATGAACAGCATCAAACATGAATAGCATACAACAAAAACATCATACAACACAAACTGCAGCAGCAGCAGCAGCATCCAGCAAAGGAAAAGGAATAATTAGGTATGTCACAATTATTACATAATCACCTGAGCGCAAGTATTTCAGTTAAACCCAATTATTTGAGCGACAATTAATCGTCAAGTAAAATGTCATAATCGTGACAGTCCTAAAGAGGTTCTTACTTTGAGTCGTCTTCATCCGTCTTCAGGGGAAACCCCCGAGAAGGACGAGGTCTTCGGCCGTTCGACCGTGCGGATCAAGTCTTCGGAGGAATCCCCCATGCAGACAAACCCATGGATAGAGAGAGATCTCCAGATCTCCATCTCTAGGGCAGGGCATCCTCGGATGAGCCTTCCAGCGGGCGTCTCCCATCATCTCCATCCTCCATACATCTGGTTAGCTTCATCAGTACTTTACATCTCTCTGGTTAGCTTCACCAGTACTTTACATCTCCATCGCTTCACCAGTACTTTACATCTCCTTCCTCCATACATCTGGTTAGCTTCACCAGTACTTTACATCTCTCTGGTTAGCTTCACCAGTACTTTATTAGAGGTGGATGGTCTGGGGTGTTACACTGTAGGTGAGAACCTCAGTCTTCTCGGAATTTACGTATGTGTGTGGGGGTGTATGGGTGGGTGGGTGGGTGGGTGTGTGTGTGGGGTGTGTTTGTGTGTATGTGTTTATAAAATAATAAAAAAAAGAAAAAAAAAATTAGAGAGTCATCTAGACCTCCTAGTTGTAGTAGTGAAGCCCAGTTCTTGCCCCCCTCCTCCACTGATGGCCTGTCTTCATAGTCCAGGCTTATAATGAAGAGGAGGGAGGAGGGGTGCGTATCCCCTGCAACACCTCTGCCAGCCTTGAGTATCTGAATGAAAGAAAGAAAGAAACAAACAAAGATTAATTCAAGTAACCGAGAGCCACGTATACATATACTGTATCCTGTATCCTGTCACAACATACACAGTCTAGTATACGTATTCTGTATCCTGTCATAACTGCATAACATACACAGCCTAGTATAAGTATACTGTATCCTGTCACAACATACACAGTCTAGTATACGTATTCTGTATCCTGTCATAACTGCATAACATACACAGTCTAGTATACGTATTCTGTATCCTGTCATAACTGCATAACATACACAGCCTAGTATAAGTATACTGTATCCTGTCACAACATACACAGTCTAGTATACGTATTCTGTATCCTGTCATAACTGCATAACATACACAGTCTAGTATACGTATTCTGTATCCTGTCATCACTGCATAACATACACAGCCTAGTATAAGTATACTGTATCCTGTCACAACATACACAGCCTAGTATACGTATTCTGTATCCTGTCATAACTGCATAACATACACAGCCTAGTATACGTATTCTGTATCCTGTCATAACTGCATAACATACACAGCCTAGTATAAGTATACTGTATCCTGTCATAACTGCATAACATACACAGCCTAGTATAAGTATACTGTATCCTGTCATAACTGCATAACATACACAGCCTAGTATACGTATTCTGTATCCTGTCATAACTGCATAACATACACAGCCTAGTATAAGTATACTGTATCCTGTCATAACTGCATAACATACACAGCCTAGTATAAGTATACTGTATCCTGTCATAACTGCATAACATACACAGCCTAGTATACGTATTCTGTATCCTGTCATAACTGCATAACATACACAGCCTAGTATACGTATTCTGTATCCTGTCATAACTGCATAACATACACAGCCTAGTATACGTATTCTGTATCCTGTCATAACTGCATAACATACACAGCCTAGTATAAGTATACTGTATCCTGTCACAACATACACAGCCTAGTATACGTAGAGCTTGTACATCGGCTATTTTCACAATGTTTGCCTCTTTTTCTTACGTAATATTTGACCATTTGGCCAATTTAGTATTACAAGTCATAATTGTAACTTTATAAATGTGCAAATACCCTGTATACACTTATAGGGCATCACAGTGGCGACCATTTTGTGGTGTCACCCATTAATGTTTCCCATGGATATTTCCGAAAATATTTTTTATAAATGATGTTAAGCCTGGAACCAAGCCATCCAGGATCCTGATGAATGTGCCCAGTGGTGCAAAAAGCACTCAAAATCTTTACTTGAGTAAAAGTACCAATACAGCCATTTTGAAATACTCTATTAGAAGTACAAGTCTGGTATTCAAACATTACTTCAGTAAAAGTACAAAAGTATTAGCATCAAAATATACTTAAAGTACCAAAAGTAAAAGTACCCATTATGCACAAAGCGTTACGATGTGACGCGTTGTGAGTTTGTAGATCGGCTATTTTCAAATAGCCTAACTATATAGGCTATAGGGCTGAAGTGGTATGTTTTGTAATAATAATCCAAATCTACAAAAAAATTGTAACCAAAGTTTTCAAATAATTGTAGTGGAGTAAAATATTTGTCTCTTGGATGGAGTGGAGTAGAAGTAAAAGTATTGAAAATGTAAAATACTCCAGTGAAGTAAAAGCTCCTCAAAATTGTACAGTAGCCTACTTGAGTACATGTACTTAGTTACTTTACACCACTGACTCTGCCTGCAAACACAGCTCAACAATACAACATATTCACTTCACATCACACAACAATGCTTCATCCTGACTAGTTGTTGCTTTACCAAGTAAAATAAAAGTGAAATTAAACATGCAAATTACATCAATTCCTTTAATGCTAAGCCGCTAATTAGCTAAGCTAAGTCACCTGCAGAAACTCACCTCAGTTTGGTCAGATGGAGAAAATGTCTTGTCACAAACGTGTTTTAGCAGCTTTCACCACTCTGGTAAACACTGACAACTCTACACAACGTTCATGTGGAGTAAAGTTGCATTATGAGTTGTTTATTTTGCTCTGTTACTTCCAAAGTTTGCAGAGCTTGTAACAAACTGTGTGTGTGTGTCTTTGTGTGTGTCTGTGTGTGTGTGTGTGTGTGTGTAAGGTGGGGGGGGGGCGGGGCTGACAATTGGAGGACTTATAAAGCCCGCCCCTCCCTCCCTGCTTCCTAGGGAGTGTGGAGCAATAACTAACTACCTCCCAGGGCAGGGTTTCTCAAAGTGGGTGCCCCGTGGCCAGTGGTGTGAAGTAACTAAGTACATTTACTCAAGTACTGTACTTAAGTACATTTTTTAGGTATTTTCACTTTACTGGAGTATTTCCAAATTTCAATACTTTTACTTCTACTCCAGGAAAATATTGTACTTTTACTCCACTACAATTATTTGAAAATTTGAGTTACTAGTTACTTTGCACTTTTGCAGATATAGATTATTACATTATAAAACATAACATTAGCCACCTTAGCCCTATTTTATACGTAGGCTATTCAAAAATAGCTGATCTACAAGCTCACAACGCGTCGCATCACGACACGTTGTGAGCTTGTAGATCGGCTACTTTCAAACATTTTAGTACTTTTACTTTTGGTACTTTAAGTACCTTTTGATACCAATACTTTTGTACTTTTACTCAAGTACATTTTGAATTCCGGACTTTTACTTGTAAGGGAGTACTTCTGCATTGCAGTATTGATACTTTTACAAAAAAACATTTGATTACTTTTTCCACCACGGGCCGTGGCGCCCTAGGGTGCCGTGACACAAATCCAGGGGTGCCACAGCAGGATGCTTTGATAATATTTGGAATTCATCAATATCACTTCAGTTTAACCACTTAGACTTAGTAAACCGGACCTCACTACGTTCTTTTTTGATCCACAGCAAAAATCTTTGCCAAAAATGACAGATCGACAAGCTCACAACGTGTCGCCCTTGCGACCTGTTTGTGAGCTTGTAGATCGGCTATGTTTGGCTAATGTTCCTCCCAGAATAGGGATGCTGGGGTTCAAGTGGTTAAACGTATAGTAGGCCTATAACGTCAATCTGTCCTAAATCCTAAAGGAAACTGATATTCTCTCAAGTTTTCTCTGTGACACGCTGTATCTTACCAATGAGGTTATTTACAGGGATGACCTGAGACATATATATATATATATATAAAGTGGTTAAAATGATAGTGACACTATATTAACGGTGCATCTGCACTAATTTAGCTGCTGTGATGCATAGACATAGAGGTAGACGCCTCCTCCAGCTCTGAAGCGTCTGTATCTCGGGCGCGCTTCCGCACAGCTAGCGGGAAACTTCCGCGTGCATCACAGAAGGGGGCATTCGGTAGGCCAATCAGAGGCAGGTGGGGGCGGGACGACTAGATTCTGACAAGTCCGGGAAAAGACGCGCTGTGATTGGCCAGTAGTCTATGTACTGTGATTGGCCAGTAGTCACTTTGAGTGGCAGCTTCCCCTGCGGTAGAGCCTTGTATTGGATACAGGTCGCTCCAATGAACTGCAGAGACCAATGAGGTGTCTAGGTTTCTATATCTATGGTGTGATGTCCCACTCTAGGCTACAGTGGGTGTGTGTCAGTTGGGTTGCCTCCTAACTCTGCTTATTCCTAGGTGAGCAGGCCTGTAACCAGGCTAGATGGCTCATGGAGGGCACTCCAGATTCTTCAAGTTCAGCTCATGTCATTCTCTCTTAAGAGAGACTCACAGAGACGACAGACCTGCCAGCACTCTTCCCTCAGTGCTCCATGTTCTATTTCTTATAGGCTCGGCTTTCCATCCACACACCTGCACTACACCATATTCCACACAGCATAGTATACACGTTCAAATGTGGCGAGGTTGAAATAACAATATTTTGCTAATAGTAGCCGACTACGCCACCTGGGATTATGGAGTCCAGGACTCAAAATCAGTGTAAAATACACAGAAACCAAAGACATCAAACAGGTTCGTTTACCAGGGGTTGAGCAGAATTGAACCACAACAAACCAAGGGTGCAAGAAACAGATTTGTTGCCAAATGTACAAAATGATTAAAACAAAAGTATCAGGTGATCACAGTCCTACTAGTAGCAATGTCCGTATGGTCCTTGTTTAAGGAGCAGAGCAGTCCATATAGTCCATATAGTTTATCAGTCCTTCTCCTCTTCTCCCAGGGGGTCTCCTTTAAGGGTCAATAAAATAATTCACATCAGTTACACTGTCCCACAACGGCCTACTGTCTACAACACTCAATGCACACACAAATAAGAGCTACAAAATATTAAGTTTAACAGCATATAAAAGCATGCTCCAATTAATAATAAACCAGGCCAGGACTAGTGTTCACAAATGAATTAAATGTCCCAAACTGGAGCCTTCGAGTGGGGACTGAATAACTAATAAACACACAAACTAAAATAATGGATTTAGAATAGCAGGTACACAGTGCACACACGCCGTCAAGCGTCACAAGAGGGGTACTTAGCTTTGAAGAGGGGCAAGTCTTGACTTGGCCCCTCTGCCGAGTTGATTTGGCTTCCCCTCTCTCACTCCTGTCGCCTCATGGAGTAAACAGCACCACCAACGATCTACGCCCGTCCAACGCAGCTGCTGCCTCCCCTCCTGGCTGCACCGCTGCTCTGTTGGAGCTTCTAGTGCATTCTCTCTAATGGCGTCCTCCCTCAGCCCCCCCACGGACGGGACCTCTCACAGGCTACGCCCCGACTGGTGCCATAAGCAATCGTTTCCCCGGCTGGGGTGTCCCTGTCCTCGATGCCCCGACTCGGCCCCCGTCCGCGGTGGCTCTCCTTCCCTCCAGCCAGGTCTCCGTCCTCCGCCCTCTGTTCCTCTCCACAGCTCTGCTCTGTCTGCACTGCTCTCTGCCTTTTAAAGGCTGCATGCCCAGGTGCACCCAATCAAGCAGGTGCAGGTCCTTTCTCAATGAACTCATTTAAACTCTATGGACGCTGCAAAACCAACCCTGTCACACAGACACCACTGATTTACTAAACCAACCCTGTCACACATACACACTGATTTACTAAACCAACCCTGTCACACAGACACACTGATTTACTAAACCAACCCTGTCACACAGACACCACTGATTTACTAAACCAACCCTGTCACACAGACACACTGATTTACTAAACCAACCCTGTCACACATACACACTGATTCACTAAACCAACCCTGTCACACACACACACTGATTTACTAAACCAACCCTGTCACACACACACACTGATTTACTAAACCAACCCTGTCACACAGACACACTGATTTACTAAACCAACCCTGTCACACACACACACACTGATTTACTAAACCAACCCTGTCACACATACACACTGATTTACTAAACCAACCCTGTCACACATACACACTGATTCACTAAACCAACCCTGTCACACATACACACTGATTTATTAAGCCAACCCTGTCACACACACCACTGATTTACTAAACCAACCCTGTCACACAGACACACTGATTTACTAAACCAACCCTGTCACACAGACACACTGATTTACTAAACCAACCCTGTTACACAGACACCACTGATTTACTAAACCAACCCTGTCACACAGACACACTGATTTACTAAACCAACCCTGTCACACACACACACACACACACTGATTTACTAAACCAACCCTGTCACACAGACACACTGATTTACTAAACCAACCCTGTCACACACACACACCACTGATTTACTAAACCAACCCTGTCACACACACACACTGATTTACTAAACCAACCCTGTCACACATACACACTGATTCACTAAACCAACCCTGTCACACAGACACACTGATTCACTAAACCAACCCTGTCACACAGACACACTGATTCACTAAACCAACCCTGTCACACATACAGTACACACTGATTTACTAAACCAACCCTGTCACACATACACACTGATTCACTAAACCAACCCTGTCACACATACACACTGATTCACTAAACCAACCCTGTCACACATACACACTGATTTACTAAACCAACCCTGTCACACAGACACACTGATTTACTAAACCAACCCTGTCACACAGACACACTGATTTACTAAACCAACCCTGTCACACATACACACTGATTTACTAAACCAACCCTGTCACACAGACACACTGATTCACTAAACCAACCCTGTCACACATACACACTGATTCACTAAACCAACCCTGTCACACATACACACTGATTTACTAAACCAACCCTGTCACACAGACACACTGATTTACTAAACCAACCCTGTCACACAGACACCACTGATTTACTAAACCAACCCTGTCACACAGACACACTGATTTACTAAACCAACCCTGTCACACATACACACTGATTTACTAAACCAACCCTGTCACACATACACACTGATTTATTAAACCAACCCTGTCACACAGACACACTGATTTACTAAACCAACCCTGTCACACAGACACACTGATTTACTAAACCAACCCTGTCACACAGACACACTGATTTACTAAACCAACCCTGTCACACAGACACACTGATTTACTAAACCAACCCTGTCACATATACACACTGATTTACTAAACCAACCCTGTCACACAGACACACTGATTTACTAAACCAACCCTGTCACACAGACACACTGATTTACTAGGCTGCCCTACAGCGCGTCTGATATCTGGTCTAGAGGGGCGGGTTCAAAATCTCCGGAGAGAGAATGCGTGGGCTCCCATTGGTTCACCGATCTGTGCGCCCGCCCCCGCCCGCACCCCTCCCCCTCCCCCAATGTGCAGCATTGAGAGCCCTGACGTCACAACATTTGGAGCGACGCCCACTGCACTCTGGTTGGTTGGGGAAATGAAAGGTTGACTCCCACTTCCTATGCCAGGAATGTCAACACCCTGGTCCAGGCTCTTATTTTTGAGCAAAACGCAAAGGAAAATAAAAGCCTGGAGATGGAGGCTACGGATTTACTGACTCCACTCCTCACAGTATCCTTATCTCATCTGTTCAGTTATGCCATCTATTTATATATCCTAGTTGATTATGTTAGGTTCATTCTTTGATAAACATTTGTTATTGATTTTACACCTGATGTTCCTTCCCTTATTTGTCATGGATTTGAGCCAGCCATGACACAGGGGACACCCTGGACACGCCCCCCTGGATTCTGTGCCAGATGACATTATCTGCCATATGTGTTTCTTCAAAACACACTAGGGTCATGTGATCAAGATGTATGAGTCAGACCCCATTCCAATTGGCTATGACTGGCTTCCAAAGGGCCCTGGGTAGGCAACCCGGCCTGGCGGAGACCTGCGCTCTGAGGAGCACACTTTTCTACTTTAATTCTCCTTTGGTGTAATAGACCCCTGGTCAGGTAGGTTATTGTGGGCCAGCAACGTTAGGAATTCACCAATCAGGATGGAATATGGAAAATCTAACAGATCCGTCTTGATCACATGACTATAGAGATCATGTGATCACATGACTATAGAGATCATGTGATCACATGACTATAGAGATCATGTGCACCAATTTGCATGATGTTTGTATAAAATCTGAAGGAGTAATATCCAAAAATGTGTTTTACATAAGTCGGCCTCCTGGTGGCGCTATAAAAGGCAGTTGTGAAAAATGCAGGGCAAAGGTTTTTCCTTGGCCTCTACTAGGGAATACACATACAAAGTTTTACACACATCGGTGCAGTTATAGGTAAAACCACAAATCGGCATGGTATAGCGCCACCATGAGACTGATTTGAAAATTGTCAATGATCTTACTAGCCTGGTTGACCTGTTGTCATCATAGTACTATTGATGTTGTTGCTATTGCCTCTCTCACTCTCTCTCTCTCTCTCTCTCTCTCTCTCTCTCTCTCTCTCTATCAGTCAGTAGGAGACTCAATTGAGACTCCATCATATTATTGTCCCAGGAATGCAACAAAAACAAAAAAATCTCCATGAACTCGAGGCTTTTAGTCTAGGACCTGGTTGATAACGCTGATGAAATAGCGTGAAGTGGATGGATGGAAAAATACAAAAATGTACAAAAAAAAAGTATAAAAATAAAAGGCCCAAAAAAACGCATAAAATCAAGGAAATCTATAAAAAGCAAGAACTGATATGACAAGGATGGAATTGAAGACGATGGCCACCGGGGGTGACCCTGGTGGCAGGTGTCCTAAAAAAAGCCGGTGGGTGGGCAGTCGCCTCCTGTCAGTCGCGCTGGGTAGACCTCGGCCGGGTAGCACGCATGGCAGTAAACTTGTCCGCGGGGGTTCGGCAGTGCGGTATCTGGGGACCAACTAAACATTGGATACCTGGGCTCGCTCCGGATGTCGGCGGAGACTCGTGATCTCTGTGTGGAAGGCGCCTGTGTGTTGAGGAGCCTAGGGCCTGACAGTGGTCCTCCTGCTGGTTCTGAGTGGCCTGCTTCCTTTGGCATTGGAGTCGTGAAGATCATCGGTATATGGGGAATGTGGTTCGTTCTCGTCCGTTTGGGTTGGAGCAATGAACTACCCGCTAAATCGAGGGCCCAGAAGGTGTTCTACTGAAGGGCCAACTCCACGTTGGAGTATAGATACGGATTGACAGGTCATGAGAAACCTCGGATGCAGCCCGAGCTCTACTCTAGGAGTATCGTTCGGGTTGCGATTTCCGCCCAGTGCTACACACCCCGGACTGCGTTGCCGAGTCACTCGCGGGCGCTGGAAAAACGCTGAACCGATACGGCCGGGCGGGCGGCGCAGGAATTGAGCTTACCAATAGTCCCGATTGCATACTCGTGGGTATTAACCTGACGGGGTTGGGACTGCGGGGCTTGATATGAACCTGCGGGCAGGAGCAGAGTAAACCAGCAGCCACGATACTACCTGATAGTTTCTGAAGGGGTCGGGGCAGCCAGGGACTCTGCAATAATTACCTGCGGCTCGTTCGGTTCGGTGCGAGTTGGCGCTCCGGTTGCCCCGTGATTCCGTAACTTGCGACTGTGACCGGACGTCAAAGTGAAGATGTTCAAAACCCGGCATCGTCCTCAGCCATGGTCCCTGTGTAGGCCGTCTGTGCACGAACCCCTCCGTGAGTGTCCCCGGGAAAACGGGGGCTAGCCGGCCTTCGGCTAGCCCCCGTTTTACACTCCGCTACTCCCCTCGGAGTAGCGGAGTGTAACCCTCACCACCAACAGCCTGCCCTCAACCACCTGATCTATCTCAATAGATACTGGTGTGAAATTCTTTGAGACGAGAATGCCCACCCCCCCACTGGTTGTGCTCTTGTGACTGAGCACCATTTCCCCCTCCCACTCTCTTTTCCAATCACACTCATTAAAACAGTCACTGTGAGTCTCTTGTACAAACATCACATCCGTTTTTTTGATTTTCAACAATTCATACAAAATATTATTAAAATTACTCATAGTTAGAGTTATTAGAAGCAAACATAAACACAATACTACCCTACTGTACACAGTATGTACAAAATTATTCATCAACACATCCACTATTTAGCATTGATCTGACTTTTCAGACAATTTTCTTTATTCTGGCGGTTTCCTGTTGAGTAAAACCTCCTTCCCCTTTAGAACAGAATTAGAGAAACACTCTAAATCAGAGAAGTAATCTCACACTTTCACTCCCTTCGTATTTTTGGTTTTCTGCAAAAAATCCTGTATTTCATCAATCGTATAATCTACCTTTTACTCCTGGCTAACCACCATCTTGAGATCAGAGGTTTCACTTTCACTCTCAGCAGCATAAACACTAGAATCAGACTCTTACCTCTTTTGCTGCTTTATCTGTGATCTTGCTAGTTTTGAGTTTTGAGCTTCCACTACTATTTTTCTTTTTCCTTTTTAACCGTGGCACTTTTAAGCCTTCATCAGCATTTTCCATATCAACTTCTCCCCCTCCCACCACTACAATCTCTACAGGCCTTTGACTATTTTCATTTTGCTTTACATTTAGGACAGATGCTGAGCCAAAAACCATCCCTATGGCAACTCTCTGTCCCTTATCTGTCTCCTCCTGTTTTTTCTCACTCACCTGACTGCTTTGCTGTGAATCACCTGTCTCACCCTGTCCTCCTCCCTCACTCATCTGACTGTCTTGCTGTGTATCATCTGTATCACCCTCTCCTTCCTCACTCTGACTGTCTCCCATCTCTTCCTGTACCTCCACACCATCCTGTCCTTCCTGCCTCATTGTCTCTTTCTGTCTCTTTTTTTCCTTTTTCTTATTCTGCTCAGAGTCTTTTTCTGGACAAGCTCTGGCGAGGTGTCCCTCAAACCCACAAACAAAACATTTCACAGACTGTTCTGATGTTGCAAAAATAACATAGTCAAACTCATCTACTTTTAGTTTGAAAGCCAAGTTCAACTCCTCATTTCTGTTCAGAATCATGTGTAACTGCCTTCTGTGTGAAACCACATGCTGTAATTCAGGAGATTTACAACCTGCATGCACCTTTTTAATTTGAGAGATAATTTTCCCATGACGGGATAATTCTCTTGTCAACACTTCATCTCTAATGAACGGAGGAACATTAGAAAGTATCACTTTCTTCCCTGGTGTAGCTAGAGGCACAACAGGTACAAACGTGTCTTTTATAACAATGCCGTTCTCCACCAGCGTGTTTACTTTGTCAATACGATCAACAAAAATCACAACAGCGCTGTTCATCCGCGCAGCGGACTTAACGCTGCCGTTACCCACCACCTTCCCAACAGCCAAACTACACTCCTCTACTGAACATTGAAATCTTAATGCGATCTTTATACCATTCTTTCTTGTCAGATTAGCAAACTCTCATAGCTACGTGCGCCGTGCACCCCCGACCAGCACCCGCTGGCCGGCTGCGCAACTCGCACACAAAAACAAACTTACCCCCCCGCCCCCCCCCCCGAGATCCCGCTATATAAACACTAACAATAAAAACTTTAAGCTGTATTCACATCCCCTACGGATAAAAAAGATAGAAAAAACACTTGCAAGCACCTCTCAAACAAACGCTCCGCGCACCACACTCTCTCCTTCCACTCAGAGAGAGAGAGAGAGAGAGAGAGAGAGAGAGAGAGAGAGAGAGAGAGAGAGAGAGAGTTAACATGGTTAAAATAGAGTTTGGAGTTACAATGGGTTTGTATAGGAAGGGGGTGTGTCTGATAAAATGAAGATTGGAAGCAGATTTCTTGGTTTAAGCATTTTGTTTGGTCTGATTAGAAAAGGTTTAACTGTAAGGGAAAACCTTGTGGCCCACAGCCTGCGTTATGTTGTCAGCCGCTAGTGTCAGAACTCTCTCTCTCTATGGGTCTGGAAGCGAGTAACGTCACGCTTTGATCTCGACGCAAAGCGGGCCCCTATGGGCTATAGTTCCTGTGGAACTATCTCGTTGAGATAGACAGCACTTCCGCTTTCTATTCTTACGATGGGAGTCAACGCTAGTGTCATAACTCTCTTATATTGCTCTGGTAACCAGAGCACTATGTTGCCAGATTCTGTGAGAGAAATGAGCAACTAGGTCTACTATGAAAACAAGCCCAAAAGAAGCGACTTTTATAGGTCACATGAGCACTTTAAACCTATATGCAACAGCTATTTGAAAATAGCAGAGCTTGTAGATCTGCTATTTATTTTTTTTAATCTTGAAAGAAATTACAAACAAAATGTTTTCAGATGGGGGTCTGCGCGCTACATAGAAATACTTTGGGGGTCCTTACTTATTGCTTAAACAACAATTAAAACATTTGAAAACAAGCTCAAATATTAAAGCATTTACACTTTACAAACAAACAAGCCCCCCCAAAAACACAACCCACAACTACCAATATTAACAAGCATCTTTTCAGAAAAACATGCCCAAAGTCGCTTATAATAAGCAGACATGGCAACACTGAACCAGAACACTGCAACATGCAGTTGTGTGTCTGTTTGTAATGATCACGTTACATTAGCGCCCTCCTGTGGTCGTCTGTGGTCATCGCGTCACACTACGACCACCCGGTCACTGCTTTCACCCGTGTTACAATGACATCGGTGACCTATCGATTTCTGTGAGTTCAGGAAGTAACCTGATTATTTTTGGGATTTTCCGGTCTGTTATATTGAACTAGGTGACCAATCGAAGTGCTCTCATGGTTGTTTTCCATAATGATGTTTTAGAACGTATAAAACCCATAAACATTTACTATTTGTAGGAGACATTTTGGCCATTACACTATTGTTATTGTCTCTCATTAGAAACGCCAGTAGGATTCATAGTTCTTTGTTGCTTTTACATGAAGCAACCATTCATTAACGTGTGGAAACTATATATTATAACTATTAATAAACCATATATTATAACTGTCAATAAACCATATATTATAACTAATAATAAACCTTATGTTATAACTAATAATGAACCATATATTATAACTCTATAATATATATATATATATATATATATATATATATATATATATATATATATATATATATATATATACATACATACATACATACATACATACATACATACATATATATATATATATATATATATATATATATATATATATATATATATATATATATATGTGTATGTGTGTATGTATGTATGTATGTATGTATGTATGTATATATATATATATATATATATATATATATATATATATATATATATATTATAAAACTCTATAACCATATATTGTAACTATGTTGGAAACTAACAAGTGTTTAATATGTATTCTGCAATGTTCCATTATCACCACAGGAGGGCAGCAAAGCCTAGATGTTGCTTATTTTTTATAAACGGGGCTTTAAAATGAGGTCTGTGGTAATGTAACACACACACACACACACACACACACACACACACACACACACACACACACACACACACACACACGCACACACGCACACACGCACACACGCACACACGCACACACACACACACACACACACACACAGTTTGTGTTCAAACTGCACTGTGATCTGGAAACAGTTTTGACATAATAAAATATTTAAATATCATGCTGATTAAACACTATGTCACAATGTGTTTAGTAAAACAATACAATAACATATTAAACTAAACACAATACGTCATAATGTGTTTAGTAACGTCCTAGTGCGTTCTATGAGTAAAACAATAATTATCTAACTACTAATTATCTATCTAACTAATTATCTAACTAACTAACTAACTAACAAACAAACATACATCATGAGGTAAAAACACAACATTGATGTAAATCATTAAACTAATACAGTGATAAATATAACAATGTGTTCATGTTTACAACACTTTAACATCTGACTCCGTTCATCTCATTGGATTCAACGGTCTTGTCGCCCTCATGTGGACAAAATGAATCAATACAGGTGGAAGTCTTTAATAAATAACATTTTCACTAAAATAAGAAAGAAATAACAACGAGAAACAATATAAAGCTAGTTTCTACAATATAAGCTGTTAAAATCTACAAGCTCACAATGAGACGCGTTGTGAGCTTGTAGATCTGCTATTTTCGGCGACACCGTCGTAGAACAGAGCATAAAGTAAACATTACAACATTTGATTTTGTAAAAAAGAGCGAAAGTGTTCGAGTTGCGTTTGATGCGAGACTTGACACATGATATGCTTTTATTTTGATGAGAAAACTGAAATGCTCTCACGGCCCATGGTGTATGGGAAATGTAGTCCTTTAGAATGTAGTTCTTCTAGTGACCCATGGTGTAAGGGAAATGTAGTCCTTTAGAATGTAGTTCTTTTAGTGACCAATGGTGTAAGGGAAATGTAGTCCTTAGAATGTAGTTATTCTAGCGTCTAATGGTGTATGGAACATGTAGTTCTTAAGAGTAGTCCTTGTGGCCACGTCTGGTTTTATTTTGAAGAGAAAACGGAAGCGCTCACGTGTTTTTTGATGCTAAAGGGATATTTCACTTTCAAAAAAACTTTTGGTGATTTTATCATCTACTCAAGCCTTTGTGAGCCCCCAGGCAGCTTTTAAGTTGCTCGATTCAGTAATTAGATATTTGAGATTCATTTTATCAGACACGCCCCCTTCCTATACAAACCCATTGTAACTTCAAACTCCATTTTAACCGAGATTAGATTCATCAAAAACACCGTCCTTGGTTCTGGTGACTCACCCTGCCCTCCTAATGCGTGAGGGGGGCGTGTTTTTCCAAGATTTTTTTTTAGATTTTTTTTTAGATTTTTTTTTTTTCATTTTCCAAAAAATAAATAAATGAAAAAAGTAATTGAAAAAACACGGCCCCCGGGCGGTATGAGTCACCAGAACCAAGGACGGGTGTTTTAGATTAATCTAACATGTTATATCTAATATCTAAATATTGAATCAAGCAACTTAAAAACTGTCTGCGGGCCTCACAAAAGCCTGAGTAGACGATAAAATCACCAAAAGTTTTTTTGAAAGTGAAATATCCCTTTAAGCATGACACTAAATTCTGTTTTAATTTGAAGAGAAAACGGAAGTGCTCACATGGTTATTAACGTGTGACTTGATGCAGCTAGCCTAGCCAGTTAGCATGTCAACATGATGCTCTGTTTTACGAGGGTGTCGCTCGCCGAAAATAGCAGATCTACAAGAACTTGTCTCAGCATGAGCTTGTAGATCTTAACAGCTTATGTTGTAGAAACTAGTGCCATATTGCTTCATCTCGTTCTTAAACTGCTAATAAAGTATCCAATCAATTCCACTTGTAGTGATTCATTTTGTCCACATGAGGGCGACAAAGACCTTTGAATACAAACAGATGAACGGAGTCAATAAACTAACAACAATGAGCATTAGATTTAACTATTATCAAGCGTTGCGTGTTTTATCGTTGTATTAAAGGACAGGCCATTGTGTATTTAATTACTTAATAGTTGGATTATTAACATAAAGAACAGTTTTACAACGAATGCAGAAAAATCATTTAAAAAGCTAGCTAGCAGGCTAGCAGTCACGGAATTCGATAGATTACAGATTTCTGTGTAACACACCGGAAACCTCAAACAGAATCAGGTTTTGATTGATTGATTGATGTACTTTATTTAGTAAGACATGAGAACAACAGTAAATGGAAGTACAAATTCACAATACAAGGTCTACTAAACTGGAAGACTCATTAAGCACTGAGCTTGTTTAAGATGAGATCCCCATGCACACAAATCATGATGACATATAAGAGACAGACAGATATACACACTACTATACAGAATGTCAATCAGCTTACAGGTTACTGGTTTGAAGAGTGAAAAATATGTAGGGGGGGGGGGGGGGGGGGTAGGTTAAGACTTAGACAGGGGCCATTTTCGTGGTACTTAGTTGCTAAACAAACACACGTTGAGTTTCTGCGTTTTATAATGATGTTTAGGAACATTATGTTCAACATATGAAACATATAAAATATATGTACAATAGTTATTATTGTTGATGTTTAGGAACATTATAAAATATGTCTCAGCATAGGTGATAATAATATTAATAACTAGAAAAAGTGCTCCTCGGAGCACAAGTGTCCGCCAGGTCAGGTAGATTATTGTGGCCTCCAGGTGGCGCTATAATAGGCCAATGTGAAAAGGGTACCATTTCTTCGTAGGCCTTGCACGACAATCGGACACTGCATTCATGATTTGAGGCATTTTGTTCCAAACTGTGTGCTATTAGACCTGCTGGTGGCGCTATAACAGGCCAATGTGAAAAGGGTGGCATTTTTTCCTTGGCCTAGTGGGAATGTGCGTGCAAGATTTCACGGAAATCGGACACTGAGTTCATGATTTGAGAAATGTTGTTCAAAAGGGACCTATCCTGCAAACTTTGGAAGCCAATGTTAGCCAAGTAGGATGGAATATGAAATTTTGGACACATCCATCTTGATCACTATAGAGATACTGTGTACCGATTTGCGTGATTTTTGGACAGAATCTGAAGGAGTAAGAGCAAAAAATGTGTTTTACAAAACGCAGCCTTCTGGTGGCGCTCTAAAAGGCATATGTGAAAAATGCAGGGCAAAGGTTTTTCCTTGGCCTCTAGGGAGTGTGCGTGCAAAGTTTCACACAGATCGGTGCAGTTATAGCTTAAAACGTGAATCGGCCTGTTATAGCGCCACCATGAGGCTGATGTGAATGTTTTCAAGTGGCATTTCTTCCTGGGCCAAGTGGGAATCTCTGTGTAAAATGTCACGGAAATCGCATGCTGCGTTCATGATTTGAGGCATTTTGTTCAAAATGAACCAATCCTGCAAACTTTGGAAGCCAATTTTAGCCAATCATGATGGAATATGGAAAATCAGACAGATCCGTGTTGATCACATGGCTATAGAGATACTGTGTACCGATTCGCTTGTTTTTTGGACAAAATCTGTAGGAGTAATATAAAAAAAATGTTTAGCAAAAGTCGGCCTCATGGTGGCGCTATGACAGGCTGATCTGAAAAATGTGGGGCAGAGGTTCTGCTGTGGCATCCAGGGAGTGTGTGTGCACAGTTTCACAGCGACCGGGCCAACGGTGGTGGAGATTAGCTGGTCGCAGACAGAAGGACGGACACACGGACGGACACACGAACGGACGGACAGGGGGCAAAACATACTCTCTCGCCATGCCTTTCGGCCTGGCGGAGACAACAATGCGGTAGCATAGGTGATAATAATATTAATATTAAAACAGCAACAAACAATGTGGTAGCATAGGTGATAATAATATTAATATCAAAACAGTAAAAAAAGAGAGAGTGCAAAAAAGAGCAAAGAACAGAGAACATCAGCGTATATACACATGCATATAATCTTGTTACATTTTAGACACCAATAGCATTTCTTTTCAGTAGTTGCCACATTACTTTATGTACAACCTCACAGTATCTTCTATTTACAGTAGTTTAGGTAGGAACAGTTCAAACATATTCAATTACAAGAAAAAGAAGATATTTATATAATCTATGTATATTTTAATGAGCATAGCTCAGTGTAGCTGTCCCTGGGGGCGGGGCTACTCCATCTCAGCTGTTCTCAATAAACACTTTAAGCTTCTTAAATGCTGATGAAAGTGGCGGCTCTGTAACAGATGGTTTGCGTCTTGATTAAGAGCAGATCTACAAAAACTTTGATTAAAGACCGTTGTTAATGAGAGCAGATGTACAGACATATTCAGAGGGTCAGGGTTAGTGCTGCTGTTTCTCCTCCCTGAAACTAAGGCTTCACAGCAAGATGTGACTTTACATCAACTATAAAGGAGTATTCAACAGATCACTTTGATAGAGCAGCTGATTGATTAATTCATTGATATTTAAAGATCACTTTGATAGCAGAGAGCAGCTGATACATCGTTTTTTTCCTTTCTTAAACAACCTGCTTCGACAGGAACTAAAAACTACAACTACAACCTTTTTGTAGTTTTATATGCATGAAGAAGATGACAGCATCTAGACTGTGATTTTAAATAGCTTTTTACAAGAAGAAGATTTATTATGAGCAGAGAAGGTAGGCTAATGTTGTGTGTGCGTGCGCGCGCGCGCGCACGCACGCACGCACACACACACACACACACACACACACACACACACACACACACACACACACACACACACACACACACACACACACACACACACACCCCTAGGGTTATAGTCATAGTCTTTTGAATAAAATTCCATTTAGTTGGAGTCATATTTTAGTCTGAAATGTTTTATTTTTAGTCTAGGGGTTAGTTGACTAAATATGATCAGATTTTAGCACTAAATGTATGTTGGCGTCTTAATGCCTGATTTATAGTTAGCTGTCTGCCCAAAATATTGTAGATCTGCTGTTTTCAGAGCGTGACACACACACACAAAACCAAACATAAAATGTTTGTCTCGTCTTTATTCTACTGGTTTGTTGACGAAATGATCAACATAGGCCTATTTAGTCATAGTTTTATTCATCATAGCTTAGTTTATATTTAGTTTATATTTAGTTTATATTTAGTCATAGTTTTATTCATCATAGCTTAGTTTATATTTAGTTTATATTTAGTTTATATTTAGTTTATATGTCGTTTTCGTGGAAAAAAAGGTCGACCAACATTTTTCGCCAGTTTTAGTCGACAAAATGAACACTGTTTATATGTGAATAATAATTGAATATATTGTAAATGTGTTCTACTGTATGTGTAGTAAATATACTGTATATATACTATATAATATACTGTATGTGTAGTAAATATTATGTGTGTTTATATGTGTAGTAAATATTATGTGTGTTTATATGTGTAGTAAATATTATGTGTTTATATGTGTAGTAAATATTATGTGTTTATATGTGTAGTAAATATTATGTGTTTATATGTGTAGTAAATATTATGTGTTTATATGTGTAGTAAATATTATGTGTTTATATGTGTAGTAAATATTATGTGTTTATATGTGTAGTAAATATTATGTGTTTATATGTGTAGTAAATATTATGTGTTTATATGTGTAGTAAATATTATGTGTGTTTATATTTGTAGGCAGGATGGAGGTAAACAAGTTTATTTATAGTAAAAATATGTTTAAATGTTTAAATGTTTATATTTGAGGTAACATGGAGGTAAACAGTGTTTTATAGTGAATATAATATGTTTTATATGTTTATATTTTAGGTAACATGGAGGTAAACAGTATCTTTATCCTGGTGCTCTGTGTTGCTCTGTGTTTCCAGCCTGGATCCTGTAGCAACACAACAGGTTCGCACGCACCCACCCACTCACGCACCAACCCACGCACCCACGCACCCACCCACCCACGCACCCACTCACGCACCCACCCACCCACGCACCCACCCACGCACCCACCCACGCACCCACCCACGCACACGGCTCTGTGTTCAGAGCTGCTCTCTGCTATAACTGTCTAGTTATAGTATGTATAGTATAGTATTAAATGTATATTATAGTATAGTATGTGTAGTAATATTATGTATGTTATATTTATAGGAACATGTGAGGTGGTCGCTGCTCATCATGAAGAACGTTCTATAGTTATATAGTAGTTATAGTATATATAGTATAGTATGTATAGTATAGTATTACATGTATATTATAGTATTATAGTAGTATGTGTATTAATATTATATAATATATATATATATATATATATGTGTGTGTGTGTATTATAGGAACATGTGAGGTGGTCGCTGCTCATCGCTGCTGCAATAAGAACAAGATTGAAGAACGTTCTCAAACTGTCAAATGTTCCTGTTTCCCTGGACAGGTAATATAATAAAGAATGTGCTCCTCGGAGCACAGGTCTCCGCCAGTACTGTTCCTGATTAATCCTGTCTTACCTATTTATATTACATATTGTCACGTGTCACTTGACCAATGTTAGCTTGACCAATGTTACCTCACTTCAAAAAACATAAATGTTTTTTTGAAGTGACACACCTATTTATAGGATTTTATTTCGTCATGCGTCTCGCTAGCCAATCAAAAGCATTGGTGACAACATATTGTCACGTGTCACGTGAAGCTTGACCAATGTTAGCTTGGCTGGGGGGGGGACACACAGCGGGACGGGAACGAAAACATACTCTCCACCTCTGGCGGAGACAAGAATAGAATAGAATTATTATAATTAATTTCATTATAATTTAATTATATCAAGAATCAGACTGAATCAAATGTATGTGTTTTCCTGGACAGGTGGCAGGAACCACCAGAGCGGTGCCGTCCTGTGTTGAAGGTAAGATATTATTACTATATATATATACTATATATATATATATATATAAATATATATATTTATATATATATATAGAGAGAGAGAGAGAGAGAGCGAGAGAGAGAGAGAGAGAGAGAGAGAGAGAGATCCTTTATTAGAAGGATAACCCCATATTGTTTTCGAGAGGGTCCTTATGACAAAAATACAAACAGAACTATATTTAATATGGAGTTATAATAATTATATTATATAGTATTATATCATATCATATCATAGGGTCCATCGTCCATCACAGGTCTTGGTGTCAGAACTATGTTTAATATGGTGTTATAATAATTATTATATTATATCATATTATATCATATTATCTTTATTTTATATCATATATCATAATATCATATCATATCATAGGGTCCATCGTCCATCACAGGTCTTGGTGTCAGATGGAACCATGTTTGGACTTAGAGGAATGCAGAGTTCTCCCAGACCTCACCGGCTGGTCCTGTATCTCTGGGAACAAAGTGAAGACCACCAAGGTGAGCTTCAGGGTTGATGGTTCGACTCTGTTGCAAATGTCTTGCTAAAGGGCACTCAGGTTTCACGGGGGTGAAATACCTGCCTGTAAAGTATACAACCAAAAATCTAAATCAACAAAACAAACATGAATTAGTTCAAACCAGATGAAACGATAAAACAAAATGGAGGATAATCAACCACACAATAGAATGCTACTACCTCCCTTTAATTATACTATTAAAAGGAGATATTAAAGGCTCTTCCCTTCTTCGTTATCCTTGTTGACGACACGGCACGAATGTCACGCGAAGCCCAGCCTATCACTGAATGAGTCTGTAAGCCCCTCCCCCTGCCTATCACTCAATGGTTCTGTAAGCCCCTCCCCCTGCCTATCACTGACTCAAGGAGTCCGTAAGCCCCTCCCCCTGCCTATCACTCAATGAGTCTGTAAGCCCCTCCCCCTGTCCATCCCTCAATGATGCTGTAAGCCCCTCCCCCTGTCTATCACTCAATGAGTTGTAGCCTCTATTCAATCTGGTCACGCCCCAAATCTGAGACCATTTGGTCTATCGATCCCCTAGTTATTAAGCCCTCTGGTCTGGACCAGACTTTTTCTTAGTATGACGATGATGATGATGATGATGATGCATACAGATTAACCGACAACATTGTGTTCTTCTGCAGGTGACACGGTAACACTATTATTCTACCTGAAACCACTAGAGGACGCTGTGTTATTCTACCTGAAACCACTAGAGGACGCTGTACTGTTATTCTACCTGAAACCACTAGAGGACGCTGTGTTATTATACCTGAAACCACTAGAGGACGCTGTGTTATTCTACCTGAAACCACTAGAGGACGCTGTGTTATCTGAAGTAACATTGAGATTAATTTTAAATCAATCTTCAGTCCGGCTGTCCTGACCTCACCTGAACCCACTAGACTAGCTAGCCTAGTGTCACAAGGACCCCTTAGCTGAAAGAGAGACGACACAGTGACCTCTTAGCTGAAAGAGAGACGACACAGTGACCTCTTAGCTGAAAGAGAGACAACACAGGGACCCCTTAGCTGAAAGAGAGACAACACAGGGACCCCTTAGCTGAAAGAGAGACGACACAGTGACCTCTTAGCTGAAAGAGAGACGACACAGGGACCTCTTAGCTGAAAGAGAGACAACACAAGGACCCCTTAGCTGAAAGAGAGACGACACAGGGACCTCTTAGCTGAAAGAGAGACAACACAAGGACCCCTTAGCTGAAAGAGAGACGACACAGGGACCCCTTAGCTGAAAGAGAGACGACACAAGGACCCCTTAGCTGAAAGAGAGACGACACAGTGACCTCTTAGCTGAAAGAGAGACGACACAGGGACCTCTTAGCTGAAAGAGAGACAACACAAGGACCCCTTAACTGAAAGAGAGACGACACAAGGACCCCTTAACTGAAAGAGAGACAACACAAGGACCTCTTAGCTGAAAGAGAGACAACACAGGGACCTCTTAGCTGAAAGAGAGACGACACAGGGACCCCTTAGCTGAAAGAGAGACGACACAAGGACCCCTTAACTGAAAGAGAGACAACACAAGGACCTCTTAGCTGAAAGAGAGACAACACAGTGACCTCTTAGCTGAAAGAGAGACAACACAGGGACCTCTTAGCTGAAAGAGAGACGACACAGGGACCCCTTAGCTGAAAGAGAGACAACACAGGGACCTCTTAGCTGAAAGAGAGATGACACAGGGACCCCTTAGCTGAAAGAGAGACAACACAGGGACCTCTTAGCTGAAAGAGAGATGACACAAGGACCTCTTAGCTGAAAGAGAGACAACACAGGGACCTCTTAGCTGAAAGAGAGACGACACAGGGACCCTTTAGCTGAAAGAGAGACAACACAGGGACCTCTTAGCTGAAAGAGAGACGACACAGGGACCCTTTAGCTGAAAGAGAGACAACACAGTGACCTCTTAGCTGAAAGAGAGACAACACAGGGACCTCTTAGCTGAAAGAGAGACAACACAGTGACCCCTTAGCTGAAAGAGAGACAACACAGGGACCTCTTAGCTGAAAGAGAGACAACACAGGGACCTCTTAGCTGAAAGAGAGACAACACAGTGACCCCTTAGCTGAAAGAGAGACAACACAGTGACCCCTTAGCTGAAAGAGAGACAACACAAGGACCTCTTAGCTGAAAGAGAGACAACACAAGGACCTCTTAGCTGAAAGAGAGACAACACAGGGACCTCTTAGCTGAAAGAGAGACAACACAGTGACCTCTTAGCTGAAAGAGAGACAACACAGGGACCTCTTAGCTGAAAGAGAGACAACACAGGGACCTCTTAGCTGAAAGAGAGACAACACAGGGACCTCTTAGCTGAAAGAGAGACAACACAGGGACCTCTTAGCTGAAAGAGAGACAACACAGTGACCCCTTAGCTGAAAGAGAGACAACACAGTGACCCCTTAGCTGAAAGAGAAACAACACTAACACAGTGTTGCATTGTCATGCATTGTTCTCGCCCTAAAACACGGTCGCCCCGGATCAAATCCGGTGACCTGGGAACGGCCGCCACCAGGTACTCCTACACGTAACTTCAGTAAAAAATGGGGGCGAGTCTGTTTTGGGGCGATCGTTCCGGTTACCTCAGCGTACGCTCTATCTCGGAGCGCTGTCACTGTTTGACGACAGGGCACGGTGTAGTCTGGAAATGCCATCAGCTCACGGGGAAGCCTTTCTCCACGACGAGTATTCTTAAACAATCTATCTTCATACCCCAAGTGTATTGTATTGTTGTAATTGTCATTGTATTGTTATTATTTGTATGTCTTCATGTCTACATGTCTATATGCTGTGCTTCCTCCACAAGGATCAATAATAAAGCTTTATATATGATCCTCTGTCTGCATCACTTTTATTCTCTTACAGGGTTTTATTGTATTACAGTCAGTCAGTCAGTCAGTCATTGTATTACAGTCAGCTCTCTCTCTCTCTCTCTCTCTCTCTCTCTCTCTCTCTCTCTCTCTCTCTCTCTCTCTCTCTCTCTCTCTCTCTCTCTCTCTCTCTGCACAGCATAGAATACAGAGACAGTGTAGTGTCTCAGTAAACTATAGGATCATAGAATACAGAGACAGTGTAGTGTCTCAGTAAACTATAGGATCATAGAATACAGAGACAGTGTAGTGTCTCAGTAAACTATAGGATCAGAGAATACAGAGACAGTGTAGTGTCTCAGTAAACTATAGGATCATAGAATACAGAGACAGTGTAATGTCTCAGTAAACTATAGGATCATAGAATACAGAGACAGTGTAATGTCTCAGTAAACTATAGGATCATAGAATACAGAGACAGTGTAGTGTCTCAGTAAACTATAGGATCATAGAATACACAGACAGTGTAGTGTCTCAGTAAACTATAGGATCATAGAATACAGAGAGACAGTGTAGTGTCTCAATAAACTATAGGATCATAGAATACAGAGACAGTGTAGTGTCTCAGTAAACTATAGGATCATAGAATACAGAGACAGTGTAGTGTCTCAGTAAACTATAGGATCATAGAATACAGAGACAGTGTAGTGTCTCAGTAAACTATAGGATCATAGAATACAGAGACAGTGTAGTGTCTCAGTAAACTATAGGATCATAGAATACAGAGAGACAGTGTAGTGTCTCAGTAAACTATAGGATCATAGAATACAGAGACAGTGTAGTGTCTCAGTAAACTATAGGATCATAGAATACAGAGACAGTGTAGTGTCTCAATAAACTATAGGATCATAGAATACAGAGAGACAGTGTAGTGTCTCAGTAAACTATAGGATCATAGAATACAGAGACAGTGTAGTGTCTCAGTAAACTATAGGATCATAGAATACAGAGACAGTGTAGTGTCTCAATAAACTATAGGATCATAGAATACAGAGAGACAGTGTAGTGTCTCAGTAAACTATAGGATCATAGAATACAGAGACAGTGTAGTGTCTCAGTAAACTATAGGATCATAGAATACAGAGACAGTGTAGTGTCTCAGTAAACTATAGGATCATAGAATACAGAGAGACAGTGTAGTGTCTCAATAAACTATAGGATCATAGAATACAGAGAGACAGTGTAGTGTCTCAGTAAACTATAGGATCATAGAATACAGAGACAGTTTAGTGTCTCAGTAAACTATAGGATCATAGAATACATAGAGACAGTGTAGTGTCTCAGTAAACTATAGGATCATAGAATACAGAGACAGTGTAGTGTCTCAATAAACTATAGGATCATAGAATACAGAGACAGTGTAGTGTCTCAGTAAACTATAGGATCATAGAATACAGAGAGACAGTGTAGTGTCTCAGTAAACTATAGGATCATAGAATACAGAGACAGTGTAGTGTCTCAGTAAACTATAGGATCATAGAATACAGAGAGACAGTGTAGTGTCTCAGTAAACTATAGGATCATAGAATACAGAGACAGTGTAGTGTCTCAGTAAACTATATGATCATAGAATACAGAGACAGTGTAGTGTCTCAGTAAACTATAGGATCATAGAATACAGAGACAGTGTAGTGTCTCAATAAACTATAGGATCATAGAATACAGAGAGACAGTGTAGTGTCTCAGTAAACTATAGGATCATAGAATACAGAGACAGTGTAGTGTCTCAGTAAACTATAGGATCATAGAATACAGAGACAGTGTAGTGTCTCAGTAAACTATAGGATCATAGAATACAGAGAGACAGTGTAGTGTCTCAATAAACTATAGGATCATAGAATACAGAGAGACAGTGTAGTGTCTCAGTAAACTATAGGATCATAGAATACAGAGACAGTTTAGTGTCTCAGTAAACTATAGGATCATAGAATACATAGAGACAGTGTAGTGTCTCAGTAAACTATAGGATCATAGAATACAGAGACGGTGTAGTGTCTCAATAAACTATAGGATCATAGAATACATAGAGACAGTGTAGTGTCTCAGTAAACTATAGGATCATAGAATACAGAGAGACAGTGTAGTGTCTCAGTAAACTATAGGATCATAGAATACAGAGACAGTGTAGTGTCTCAGTAAACTATAGGATCATAGAATACAGAGAGACAGTGTAGTGTCTCAGTAAACTATAGGATCATAGAATACAGAGACAGTGTAGTGTCTCAGTAAACTATATGATCATAGAATACAGAGAGACAGTGTAGTGTCTCAGTAAACTATAGGATCATAGAATACAGAGACAGTGTAGTGTCTCAGTAAACTATAGGATCATAGAATACAGAGACAGTGTAGTGTCTCAGTAAACTATAGGATCATAGAATACAGAGAGACAGTGTAGTGTCTCAATAAACTATAGGATCATAGAATACAGAGAGACAGTGTAGTGTCTCAGTAAACTATAGGATCATAGAATACAGAGACAGTGTAGTGTCTCAGTAAACTATAGGATCATAGAATACAGAGACAGTGTAGTGTCTCAGTAAACTATAGGATCATAGAATACAGAGAGACAGTGTAGTGTCTCAATAAACTATAGGATCATATAATACAGAGAGACAGTGTAGTGTCTCAGTAAACTATAGGATCATAGAATACAGAGACAGTGTAGTGTCTCAGTAAACTATAGGATCATAGAATACAGAGAGACAGTGTAGTGTCTCAATAAACTATAGGATCATATAATACAGAGAGACAGTGTAGTGTCTCAGTGAACTATAGGATCATAGAATACAGAGACAGTGTAGTGTCTCAGTAAACTATAGGATCATAGAATACATAGAGACAGTGTAGTGTCTCAGTAAACTATAGGATCATAGAATACAGAGACAGTGTAGTGTCTCAATAAACTATAGGATCATAGAATACATAGAGACAGTGTAGTGTCTCAGTAAACTATAGGATCATAGAATACAGAGACAGTGTAGTGTCTCAGTAAACTATAGGATCATAGAATACAGAGACAGTGTAGTGTCTCAGTAAACTATAGGATCATAGAATACAGAGACAGTGTAGTGTCTCAGTAAACTATAGGATCATAGAATACAGAGACAGTGTAGTGTCTCAGTAAACTATAGGATCATAGAATACATAGAGACAGTGTAGTGTCTCAGTAAACTATAGGATCATAGAATACAGAGACAGTGTAGTGTCTCAATAAACTATAGGATCATAGAATACATAGAGACAGTGTAGTGTCTCAGTAAACTATAGGATCATAGAATACAGAGACAGTGTAGTGTCTCAGTAAACTATAGGATCATAGAATACAGAGACAGTGTAGTGTCTCAGTAAACTATAGGATCATAGAATACAGAGACAGTGTAGTGTCTCAGTAAACTATAGGATGTTTCTGAAGTGTGTTGTGTTGTAAGTTTGTTGTCTCCGCCAGGCCGAAAGGCATGGCGAGAGAGTATCTTTTGCCCCATGTCCGTCTGTGTGTGTGTGTGTGTGTCCGTGTGTGTGTGTGTCCGTCCTGTCTTTGTGTTAGCAGCTAATCTCCGGCACCGTTGGACCGGTTGCTGCGAAACTGTGCACGCCCACTCCCTGGATGCCAATTCAGAACCTCTGCCCCACATTTTTCACATGGGCCTGTTATAGCGCCACCTGGAGGCAGATGTGTGCAAAACCCATTTTTTCCTATTACTCCTACAGCTTTTAACTAAATGTCATGCAAATCGGTACACAGTATCTCTACAGTCATGTGATCAACCCGGATCTGTTCAATTTCCCATATTCCATCCTCATTGGCTAAGGTTGGCTTCCAACGTTTGCAGGATTGGTGAGTTTTGAACAAACTGCCTCAAATCATGAACGCAGCTTGCCATTTCCATAAAATTGCACACGCACATTCCCACTAGGCCGAGGAAGAAATGCCACTTAAAACCTTTCACATCAGCCTCATGGTGGCGCTATAACAGGCCAATTTGCATTTTTAACTATAACTGCACCGATCTGCGTGAAACTTTGCACGCACACTCCCTAGAAGCCAAGGGAAAACATCTGCACTTCATTTTTCACATTAGCCTTTTATAGCGCCACCAGGAGGCCGACTTATGTCAAATACATTTTTGGATATTAATCCTTCAGATTTTATCCAAACATCACGCAAATCGGTACACAGTATCTCTATAGTCATGTGATCAAGACGCATCTGTCCGATATTTCATATTCCATCCTGATTGGCTAATGTTGGCTTCCAAGGTTTGCAGGATTGGTCCATTTTGAACAAAATGTCTCAAATCATGAACGTGGCGTGCGATTTCCCTGAAAATTTGCACGCACATTCCCACTAGGCCGCGGAAGAAATGCCACCCTTTTCACATTGGCCTATTATAGCGCCACCAGCAGGTCCCAGTGAGACCCAGCATGAACACACACACACACACACACACACACACACACACACACACACACACACACACACACACACACACACACACACACACACACACACACACACACACACACACACACACAGACACACGTAGCAGATGCTCTTAATCCAGAGTGATTTACAGTAAGCAGGTCAACACAAGGTAATACATCATTATGCACAAAATAGTATAGTGACAAACTGACAGGTAAACACAAGGTAATACATACATATACATCATCAGCCGCCTGTAACTGCCTGTAACTGCAAACTGTTCCTGTTCGCTGATGACTCGGCACTCCTGATCTCGGGTGAGGACAAGTTGCAAGTTGAGGAAGCTCTCAGCTCTGAACTCTCAAAAATCCGTACCTGGCTGACCGATAACAAACTGTCTCTACACCTTGGGAAAACTGAATCCATCCTATTTGGGACCAGACATTCCCTCAGTAAAATGAAGGTAAATGACTTCAAGGTCAAAGTCGATGACACAATCATCACTAGCAAAGAAGAGATTACCTATTTGGGATGTATTCTTGACAAATACCTGACAGGTGAAAGCATGGCAACAAAGGTGGTCAAAGGAGTAAACCAGAGAACCAGATTTATGGGCAGAGTTTCCTCTTTTGTCAACCCTCAGGCCCTCAGGACCCTCTCAGGGGCCCTGATACAGCCCCTTTTTGACTATGCTAGCTCCTCTTGGTACTCCAACACCTCAGTGTCACTGCAGACTAAGCTTCAAACCTCCCAAAACAAACTGATCCGACTACTTCTCGGACTGGGGCCCATGACCCACCTCTCTCCCACTCACTTTGCCAGCCTAGGCTGGCTCAGGGTGGAAGACAGGGTTAAACAACTAAAAATGGGTCTGGTCTTCAAAATTGTAAATGCAGATTTGCCCGATATGCCCCCTATACCCGCATATCTGTATAAATACCTCGAAAAAGTTAGTGACACCCACAGCCACGAAACTAGAGGGAGCGTAAACAACAATCTGGTACCACCCTCCCATAAAACAAACATGGGCAAATTCTCCTTCTATAGCACAGCCACCAAGGAATGGAATAGTCTAACCCCATCCCTCAAAAAATGCAGTTCCCTGGGCTCATTCAAAACAGCCCTAAAAACCCATCTTTCTGGAGGCCGAAAGAGGAGCTAGTACCAGTTTCCCTGTAGACAGACGACCCCCCCCCCCTCCTCTTTTTGTACATATTTTGTATTTCCTCATGCTTTTTTTGTATATAATTTTTATTTTTCCATGCTTCCCCCCCCCTTTTTTTGTACATATATTTTTTAAATGCTTTTTTTGTACATAGTGGTATTTTTTCTGTATTATCTGTATTTTCATGTTGATTTTTGAACTGTTTGGTTGCTACTATATATGTCTATGAAATTAACTCAAGGACCCCAACGGAAACAAGTCCGCAAGGACTTTTTGGGCCGGACCTTTTAGACAAAAGCATTATAAATGTAACTGTGTTGTTTTACATTCTTTTGCCTAATAAAAATTTCAATCAATTCAATCAATTTCAAAGCCCGCCCACGCCCACGCCCACACCCACACACACACACACACACACACACGCCCACGCCCGCCCACGCCCACGCCCACACCCACACCCACACCCACACACACACACACACACACCCCTCTCAGGGTTACACACTCATAAGGGTCCATGTGGAACCCCCTCAAGGACCCATGAGGGTCCCTGGACCACACTTTGAGACCCACTGGTGTAGCAGAGTGTTTCCAGTGAGTCAACACCCTGACTCTGTTTGACCAGAATGGAACAGAGCCTTCATTAGTATCATTGTAACAACCAGAATGGAACAGAGCCTTCATTAGTATCATTGTAACAACCAGAATGGAACAGAACCTTCATTAGTATCATTGTAACAACCAGAATGGAACAGAGCCTTCATTAGTATCATTGTAACAACCAGAATGGAACAGAGCCTTCATTAGTATCATTGTAACAACCAGAATGGAACAGAACCTTCATTAGTATCATTGTAACAACCAGAATGGAACAGAGCCTTCATTAGTATCATTGTAACAACCAGAATGGAACAGAGCCTTCATTAGTATCATTGTAACAACCAGAATGGAACAGAACCTTCATTAGTATCAATGTAACAACCAGACTGGAACAGAGCCTTCATTAGTATCATTGTAACAACCAGAATGGAACAGAGCCTTCATTAGTATCATTGTAACAACCAGAATGGAACAGAGCCTTCATTAGTATCATTGTAACAACCAGACTGGAACAGAGCCTTCATTAGTATCATTGTAACAACCAGAATGGAACAGAGCCTTCATTAGTATCATTGTAACAACCAGAATGGAACAGAGCCTTCATTAGTATCATTGTAACAACCAGAATGGAACAGGGCCTTCATTAGTATCATTGTAACAACCAGAATGGAACAGAGCCTTCATTAGTATCAATGTAACAACCAGAATGGAACAGAGCCTTCATTAGTATCATTGTAACAACCAGAATGGAACAGAGCCTTCATTAGTATCATTGTAACAACCAGAATGGAACAGAGCCTTCATTAGTATCATTGTAACAACCAGAATGGAACAGAGCCTTCATTAGTATCATTGTAACAACCAGAATGGAACAGAGCCTTCATTAGTATCAATGTAACAACCAGACTGGAACAGAGCCTTCATTAGTATCATTGTAACAACCAGAATGGAACAGAGCCTTCATTAGTATCATTGTAACAACCAGAATGGAACAGAGCCTTCATTAGTATCATTGTAACAACCAGAATGGAACAGAGCCTTCATTAGTATCATTGTAACAACCAGAATGGAACAGAGCCTTCATTAGTATCATTGTAACAACCAGACTGGAACAGAGCCTTCATTAGTATCATTGTAACAACCAGAATGGAACAGAGCCTTCATTAGTATCATTGTAACAACCAGAATGGAACAGAGCCTTCATTAGTATCATTGTAACAACCAGAATGGAACAGGGCCTTCATTAGTATCATTGTAACAACCAGAATGGAACAGAGCCTTCATTTGTATCAATGTAACAACCAGAATGGAACAGAGCCTTCATTAGTATCATTGTAACAACCAGAATGGAACAGAGCCTTCATTAGTATCATTGTAACAACCAGAATGGAACAGAGCCTTCATTCGTATCATTGTAACAACCAGAATGGAACAGAGCCTTCATTAGTATCATTGTAACAACCAGAATGGAACAGAGCCTTCATTAGTATCATTGTAACACCTGTGAAGGAAGTAAGGAAGAGGCCCGATTTCTTAACAATATGGTTGTTGTGCATAGAGCCTATTCCTCTCTCGGCTACAGTTGCTATGGTAGCAACAAAGTAACAACATGTGTGTAGATCCAGTGTCCAGGTAACACATGTTTTAGTGTGGTAAGACAGGTTTTATCACACACACACACACACACACACACACACACACACACACACACACACACACACACACACACACACACACACACACACACACACACACACACACACACAGGTAAGACAGGTTTTATTTCTATTTATTGTGTTGCTGATCTGAATCCAAGAATAAACATAAAACATCAGATATGTGTTGTCAGTGTGAACGTAGATCAAAGGCAAACACAAATGTATAATAATAAAAAAAACGTACACACAATACAAATGGAGAAAAGGTTGAGCAATCAAGACACACTGAACTGTTAAATGCCCCCCCCCCCCCCATGGTTAGGGTAACATAATCCTAACCATAATTAGTAGGTTATGGTTAGGGTTATGAAGAGAGGAATAGTTTCTGTTCATGAACAGAGGAATAGTTTCTGTTCATGAACAGAAGAATAGTTTCTGTTCATGAACAGAGGAATAGTTTCTGTTCATGAACAGAGGAAGAGTTTCTGTTCATGAACAGAGGAATGGTTTCTTTTCACATGGACAGAGGAAGAGTTTCTGTTCATGAACAGAGGAATGGTTTCTGTTGTTCACATGAACAGAGGAATAGTTTCTGTTGTTCACATGAACAGAGGAATGGTTTCTTTTCACATGGACAGAGGAAGAGTTTCTGTTCATGAACAGAGGAATGGTTTCTGTTGTTCACATGAACAGAGGAATGATTTTTGTTGTTCACATGAACAGAGGAATGGTTTCTGTTCATGAACAGAGGAATGGTTTCTGTTCATGAACAGAGGAATGGTTTCTGTTGTTCACATGAACAGAGGAATGGTTTCTGTTGTTCTCATGAACAGAGGAATGGTTTCTGTTGTTCTCATGAACAGAGGAATGGTTTCTGTTCTCATGAACAGAGGAATGGTTTCTGTACAATAACAATAATTCTCCTAAAATGTTTTAGTTTTTCCAGAAACCTGAGGTTCAGTCGACCAGCTGGATTGCTGTAGCTCCAGTCTGTTCATATCATTGTATCCTTAGTGTTTGTATCCATTGCTTCTGTATTAAGATGTGTCCATTCTGTTCATATTATATGTCTGTCCATTGGGCCTGAGACCGACCAGGACCCGCTGCAACATTGCCAGTAGATAGACCTACATACTAACTATCTCATAATATCTGTTCACATTATATGTCTCTGTTTCCGTCCATTAGTTCTGCAGTAAGACATCTGTCCTCCTCATGTACCAGAAGACATCTGTCTGTCTGTCCTCATGTACAAGAAGACCGTCTGTATGTCCTCATGTACAAGAAGATATCTGTCCTCTGTCTGTCTTCATGTACAAGAACATATCTGTCTGTCGGTCCTCATGTATAAGAAGACTTCTGTCTCCTGTCGGTCCTCATGTCCAAGAAGACATCTGTCCTCCTCGCATATGAGAACAAAGCCCCTCCAGAAGAGCGTCCAGATGTGTTTCATATGAGAACAAAGCCCCTCCAGAAGTGCGTCCAGATGTGTTTCATATGAGAACAAAGCCCTTCCAGAAGAGCATCCAGATGTGTTTCATATGAGAACAAAGCCCTTCCAGAAGAGCATCCAGATGTGTTTCATATGAGAACAAAGCCCTTCCAGAAGAGCATCTAGATGTGTTTCCTGCCGTTCCTGTTCCTTCCTCCTTGACAGTGAAAATGAATAAAATGTGTTTTTTATTATCATTAAAAATAGTTTTGTCATCACAGATGTTTTCTCTGCTTTGCTAGTTTTAACAAGCCTTGACACGCCGCTGTGAGCTTGTACATGTAGCTCTCTCTTTTAGTGTGCTACCTTCACTGGCCCACACTAAGCTACCTTCACTGGCCCACACTAAGCTACCTTCTCTGGCCCACACTAAGCTACCTTCACTGGCCCACACTAAGCTACCTTCACTAGCCCACACTAAGCTACCTTCACTGGCCCACACTAAGCTACCTTCACTGGCCCACACTAAGCTACCTTCACTGGCCCACACTAAGCTACCTTCACTGGCCCACACTAAGCTACCTTCACTGGCCCACACCTAACTGGCCCACACTAAGCTACTTTCACTGGCCCATACTAAGCTACCTTCACTGGCCCACACTAAGCTACCTTCACTGACCCACACTAAGCTACCTGCACTGGCCCACACTAAGCTACCTTCACTGGCCCACACTAAGCTACCTTCACTGGCCCACACTAAGCTACCTTCACTGGCCCACACTAAGCTACCTTCACTGACCCAAACTAAGCTACCTGCACTGGCCCACACTAAGCTACCTTCAATGGCCCACACTAAGCTACCTGCACTGGCCCACACTAAGCTACCTTCACTGGCCCACACTAAGCTACCTTCACTGGCCCACACTAAGCTACCTTCACTGACCCACACTAAGCTACCTGCACTGGCCCACACTAAGCTACCTTCACTGGTCCACACTAAGCTACCTTCACTGGCCCACACTAAGCTACCTTCACTGGCCCACACCTAACTGGCCCACACTAAGCTACCTTCACTGGCCCACACTAAGCTACCTTCACTGACCCACACTAAGCTTCCCTACACTGGCCCACACTAGGCTACCTTCACTGGCCCACACTAAGCTACCTTCACTGACCCACACTAAGCTTCCCTACACTGGCCCACACTAAGCTACCTTCACTGGCCCACACTAAGCTACCTTCACTGGCCCACACTAAGCTACCTTCACTGGCCCACACTAAGCTACCTGCACTGGCCCACACTAAGCTACCTTCACTGGCCCACACTAAGCTACCTTCACTGGCCCACACTAAGCTACCTTCACTGACCCACACTAAGCTACCTGCACTGGCCCACACTAAGCTACCTTCACTGACCCACACTAAGCTACCTTCACTGGCCCACACTAAGCTACCTTCACTGGCCCACACTAAGCTACCTTCACTGACCCACACTAAGCTACCTTCACTGACCCACACTAAGCTACCTTCACTGACCCACACTAAGCTACTTTCACTGACCCACACTAAGCTACCTGCACTGGCCCACACTAAGCTACCTTCACTGGCCCACACTAAGCTACCTTCACTGACCCACACTAAGCTACCTGCACTGGCCCACACTAAGCTACCTTCACTGGCCCACACTAAGCTACCTTCACTGGCCCACACTAAGCTACCTTCACTGACCCACACTAAGCTACCTGCACTGGCCCACACTAAGCTACCTTCACTGGTCCACACTAAGCTACCTTCACTGGTCCACACTAAGCTACCTTCACTGACCCACACTAAGCTACCTGCACTGGCCCACACTAAGCTACCTTCTCTGGCCCACACTAAGCTACCTTCACTGGCCCACACCTAACTGGCCCACACTAAGCTACCTTCACTGACCCACACTAAGCTTCCCTACACTGGCCCACACTAAGCTACCTTCACTGGCCCACACTAAGCTACTTTCACTGGCCCACACTAAGCTACCTTCACTGGCCCACACTAAGCTACCTTCACTGGCCCACACTAAGCTACCTTCACTGGCCCACACTAAGCTACCTGCACTGGCCCACACTAAGCTACCTTCACTGGCCCACACTAAGCTACCTGCACTGACCCACACTAAGCTACCTTCACTGACCCACACTAAGCTACCTTCACTGACACACACTAAGCTACCTTCACTGACCCACACTAAGCTACCTTCACTGGCCCACACTAAGCTACCTTCACTGGCCCACACTAAGCTACCTTCACTGACCCACACTAAGCTACCTTCACTGGCCCACACTAAGCTACCTTCACTGACCCACACTAAGCTACCTTCACTGGCCCACACTAAGCTACCTTCACTGGCCCACACTAACTGGCCCACACTAAGCTACCTTCACTGGCCCACACTAACTGGCCCACACTAAGCTACCTTCACTGACCCACACTAAGCTACCTGCACTGGCCCACACTAAGCTACCTTCACTGGCCCACACTAAGCTACCTTCACTGACCCACACTAAGCTACCTTCACTGGCCCACAGTAAGCTACCTTCACTGACCCACACTAAGCTACCTTCACTGACCCACACTAAGCTACCTTCACTGGCCCACACTAAGCTACCTTCACTGACCCACACTAAGCTACCTTCACTGGCCCACACTAACTGACCCACACGAAGCTACCTTCACTGGCCCACACTAAGCTACCTTCACTGACCCACACTAAGCTACCTTCACTGGCCCACACTAGCTACCTTCACTGGCCCACACTAACTGACCCACACGAAGCTACCTTCACTGGCCCACACTAAGCTACCTTCACTGACCCACACTAAGCTACCTTCACTGGCCCACACTAACTGACCCAAACTAAGCTACCTTCACTGGCCCACACTAAGCAACCTTCACTGGCCCACACTAAGCTACCTTCACTGACCCACACTAAGCTACCTTCACTGGCCCACACTAAGCTACCTTCACTGACCCACACTAAGCTACCTTCACTGGCCCACACTAAGCTACCTTCACTGGCCCACACTAAGCTACCTTCACTGGCCCACACTAAGCTACCTTCACTGACCCACACTAAGCTACCTTCACTGACCCACACTAAGCTACCTTCACTGGCCCACACTAAGCTACCTTCACTGGCCCACACTAAGCTAACTTCACTGACCCACACTAAGCTACCTTCACTGGCCCACACTAAGCAACCTTCACTGACCCACACTAAGCTACCTTCACTGACCCACACTAAGCTACCTTCACTGACCCACACTAAGCTACCTTCACTGGCCCACACTAGCTACCTTCACTGGCCCACACTAGCTACCTTCACTGGCCCACACTAACTGGCCCACACTAAGCTACCTTCACTGGCCCACACTAACTGACCCACACTAACCTACCTTCACTGGCCCACACTAACTGGCCCACACTAAGCTACCTTCACTGGCGGAGACCTGTGCTCCAAGGAGCAATTTTTTTTTTCAAATGTTTCTCTTTTCTTTTGCATTCTGATAAAAGAGAAATTAGGCAACACTATAACCACATGAACCCTAAAGTCCCTATTCTGGAGCACACAATAGGCAAATCTACAAGCCGATCTACAAGCTCACAATGCTTCGCAACATGGCATGAGCTTGTAGATCGGCTATTTTCAAAGATTTGGTGTAGAGGGAATAAAGGAGAGAGGCCTAGTTGATGACGTTTGAGCAGTTTAGATATTTGCTCAGTTTAACGTTACTGTCCTGTTTAAAATGTAATGAATAAACACTAAAATAACCAAGGTTACTGTAGCAACTTTTTTCATGTGAAGTATTATGCCAGTATAACTAAGTACTTGAATTGACCCCATGAACGTGTACAAATGGAACTGAATGGACCCTTTGGGGTATTTTTTTCATGTAAGGTACAGTGTAAGCCAGAGGTGAAAAGGGAAAACGTGCATTTATGAAATAACAACATAAGCCCTGTTTCAAATAGTGAAAATAGAAGAGAAGTTGTGAGCTTGTTCCCTCAAAGACACTGTTAAGTGTTCCCTCAAAGACACTGTGAAGTGTTCCCTCAAAGACAATGTTAAGTGTTCCCTCAAAGACACTGTTAAGTGTTCCCTCAAAGACACTGTTAAGTGTTCCCTCAAAGACAATGTTAAGTGTTCCCTCAAAGACACTGTGAAGTGTTCCCTCAAAGACACTGTTAAGTGTTCCCTCAAAGACACTGTGAAGTGTTCCCTCAAAGACACTGTTAAGTGTTCCCTCAAAGACAATGTTAAGTGTTCCCTCAAAGACACTGTGAAGTGTTCCCTCAAAGACACTGTGAAGTGTTCCCTCAAAGACACTGTTAAGTGTTCCCTAAAAAGACACTGTGAAGTGATCCCTCAAAGACACTGTTAAGTGTTCCCTCAAAGACACTGTTAAGTGTTCCCTCAAAGACACTGTTAAGTGTTCCCTCAAAGACAATGAATGCAAGTAGGCCTACCCCCCATGATACTCAAGTTTCAAGATTTTTGAAAACACTGTTTCTAAAATCGTTTTTCCATTGTTACTAAACGTAACAAAAAAAACGAGGGTAAATATGAGAATCAAAACAATATTTTGTTGTTTTTATACATTCCATACATTCCATAGGGCCGGACCACACATGGACAATTAATTATTGTCTTCATTAAGCTTTTTTGGTCACTGATAAATAAACTATTAATTATTGTCTTCATTAACACATTCCATGCCAGAGTTTAATCTCATAATGTACTCACCAGTGCCAGCGTTTTATTGTTGTTTTTTAGTTTTTTTCATGTCGCCACAGACCTCGCTAAATAAGTTAAAAGTGCGCGTTCATTTGGTTCTAAACACACAGCGGATCCGTGAGAAACGGTCAGCGAAAACAGTTTCCAAATCCGTGCCGCCATCTTGAAGCTACAGCCGATACACGGTAAACAGTGATCAGCGAGGAGAAAAACAACAACCAGAGAAAATCGAGTTTTAAACAGGATCCCAGACAGGAAGCGGATACGATCGAAAAAACCGGAACCCGAATAATTCCGTTTCCGACCGGAAACCGGAAACGGAAATGGATCAAAAAAATTCGGAAAGTGCACCTGGGGCACTTAACATGGGAATCGGCGGTTCGCGTAGATCTACGCGACTGGCACGCTGCGGCTTTAAATAGGTTCGCGTAGATCTACGCGACTGGCATGCAATGTGTTAAGCTTTATTGGTCACTGATAAATGAACTATTAATTATTGTCTATATTGAGCTTTATTGGTCACTGATAAATAAACTATTAATTATTGTCTTCATTGAGCTTTATTGGTCACTGATAAATAAACTATTAATGAATTCATAATAAATGATGCTTTTCATTTCCACTGACCTGTGAATCCAGCGCATCGCCACAGCTGTCATCCTGCTGCTGGTCCTTGCTAGTGGTCACCTCTACAGTCAGTATGTGGAGGTTGTGAAGGGCTGTGAGTTCTATAGGAGGAGAAACATTACATCAATATTAATATCATTATTATACAGATGGTCAATATGTGGACTTTGTGAAGGGCTATGAGTTCTATAGGAGGAGAAACATTAATATTATTATTATCCTTCTAATATAATTGACAGAGGGGGCCATGCAGTTCGACTGGCCTTTGTGCCGGGTCTCACAGCACAACAGTAATCCAACCAGGTCCACACTGATTGATTAATTGATTGATTGATTGATTGATTGATTGAAGCACTTTATTTAGCAGGTCTAATTTAGCAAAACACATTTTTTGAACAAAATGCCTCAAATCATGAATGCAGTGTCTGATTGCCGTGAAAGACCTAAGAATAAATGGCACCCTTTTCTGATTGGCCTATTATAGCGCCACCAGGAGGCCACAATAACGTAGCTGACCTGGCGGGGATCTGTGCTCCGAGGAGCACTTTTTCTAGTTTAAAACGAGATCCCCACGCACTCACATCATGATGACATGACAGATATACACTACTATAATCAGCTTAGAGGTTACTGGTATGAAAAACAAGAGAAATATACAACTAGAAAAAGTGCTCCTCGGAGCACAGGTCTCCGCCAGGTCAGGTACGTTATTGTGGCCTCCTGGTGGCGCTATAATAGGCCAATGTGAAAAGGGTGGCATTTCTTCCTAGTGGGAATGTGCGTGCATTCATGATTTGAGGCATTTTGGTGCAAAAATGTGTTTTGCTAAAGTAGACCTGCTGGTGGCGCTATAACAGGGCAATGTGAAAAGGGTGGCATTTCTTCCGTGGCCTAGTGGGAATGTGCGTGCAAATTTTCACGGAAATCGCACGCCACGTTCATGATTTGAGACATTTTGTTCAAAATGGACCAATCCTGCAAACTTTGGAAGCCAACATTAGCCAATCAGGATGGAATATGAAATATCGGACAGATGCGTCTTGATCACATGACTATAGAGATACTGTGTACCGATTTGCGTGATGTTTGGATAAAATCTGAAGGATTAATATCCAAAAATGTATTTAACATAAGTCGGTCTCCTGGTGGCGCTGTAAAAAGCAGATGTGAAAAATGTAGTGCAGATGTTTTTCTTTGGCCTCTAGGGAGTATGCGTGCAAAGTTTCACACAGATCGGTGCAGTTATAGTTAAAAATGCAAATTGGCCTGTTATAGCGCCACCATGAGGCTGATGTGAAAGGTTTTAAGTGGCATTTCTACCTCGGCCTAGTGGGAATGTGCGTGTGCAATTTTATGGAAATGGCAAGCTGCGTTCATGATTTGAGGCAGTTTGTTCAAAACTAACCAATCCTGCAAACTTTGGAAGGCAACCTTAGCCAATGAGGATGGAATATGGGAAATTGAACAGATCCGGGTTGATCACATGACTATAGAGATACTGTGTACCGATTTGCATGACGTTTAGTTAAAAGCTGTAGGGAAATGGGAAAAAATGTGTTTTGCAACACATCGGCCTCCAGGTGGCGCTATAATAGGCCCATGTGAAAAATGTGGGTCAGAGGTTCTGAATTGGCATCCAGGGAGTGTGTGTGCACAGTTTTGCAGCGACTGGGCCAACGGTGCCGGAGATTAGCTGCTAACACACAGACAGGACGGACGGACACACACACGGACACACACACACGGACGGACGGACAGGGGGCAAAACATACTCTCTCGCCATGCCTTTCGGCCTGGCGGAGACAACTAGAAAAAGTGCTCCTCGGAGCACAGGTCTCCGCCCGGTCAGGTACGTTATTGTGGCCTCCTGGTGGCGCTATAATAGGCCAATGTGAAAAGGGTGCCATTTGTTCAAGGGCTTTTCACTGCAATCGGACAGAACATTCATGATTTGAGGCATTTTGTTCCAAAAATGTGTTTTGAAAAATTAGACCTGCTGGTGGCGCTATAACAGGCCAATATGAAAAGGGTGGAATTTCTTCCTCTGCCTAATAGAAATGTGTGTGTGAAATTTCACGGAAATCGCAAATTGCGTTCATGATTTGAGGCATTTTGTTCAAAACGGACCAATCCTGCAAACTTTGAAAGCCAAGCTTAGGCAATCAGGATGAAATATGGGAAATCGGATAAATCTGTGTTGATCACATGACTATAGAGATACTGTGTACCAATTTGTGTGATGTTTGGACAAAATCTGTTGGAGAAGTATCAATAAATGTGTTTTGCATAAATCGGCCTCCTGGTGGCGCTATAACTGGTCAATCTGAAAAATTGGGGCCAGGGTTCTGAATTGGCATCCAGGGAGTGTGCGTGCACAGTTTCGCAGCGGCCGGGCCAACGGTGCCAGAGATTAGCTGCTAACGGACGGACAGGACGGACGGACACACGGACGGACGTACGGACGGACAGGGGGTAAAACATACTCTCTCGCCATGCCTTTTGGCCTGGTGGAGACAATAAACAGTTTGAGGAGGGGGGGGGGGTTAAGACTTTGACAGGGGCCAGTTTGGAATCGCAGCCTCCTGAAGGTGTTTTTTCACTGGTACAAGTATTGCTCAGTACTCTGGACCTAACTACCTTCAACACCTTAAATGTTTTTACACGTTTTACAATTTGTATAAAATCTAATCTGATCTGCAAAGAATATATAAACTTTTTGCAGACGTTATATAACATGTTCCTTCCACGCGCTACGTCCTACCGGGGAAACTCCCCCCTGTCAGGTGATAAGACGCTACGTCCTACCAGGGAAACTCCCCCCTGTCAGGTGATAAGACGCTACGTCCTACTAGGGAAACTCCCCCCTGTCAGGTGATAAGAAGCTACGTCCTACCAGGGAAACTCCCTCCTGTCAGGTGATAAGACGCTACGTCCTACCAGGGAAACTCCCTCCTGTCAGGTGATAAGAAGCTACGTCCTACCAGGGAAACTCCCTCCTGTCAGGTGATAAGAAGCTACGTCCTACCAGGGAAACTCCCTCCTGTCAGGTGATAAGAAGCTACGTCCTACCAGGGAAACTCCCTCCTGTCAGGTGATAAGAAGCTACGTCCTACCGGGGAAACTCCCTCCTGTCAGGTGATAAGAAGCGGCCTGCTCACTCCTCATGCATTGAAGGAAGCATGAGCTCAATTCGGGGCTCTCCCCAGGCTGGCAGAGGGAGAGTAGCATCCAGGATTACAGCTTAGGCAATTGGCACTGGGTGAAAAAATGGGTTATAAAAATTGTGGGATAATTATTATTCTTTTATGGGGAAAAAGGGTAGGTAGATTTTAGGGTGGGTTCAGGGTATTCATCTCACCCTGGTAGTTTTAATCCAGAGTTATCAGGTTAGAGGGTTAAATCTTACCTGGTAATTTATATTAGGTAGGTTGTCAGGTTAGACTCTAACCTGACAACCTACCTAATATAAATTACCTCTAACCGTTAGAGGGTTAAATCTTACCTGGTAGTTTATATTAGGTAGGTTATCAGGTTAGAGGGTTAAATCTTACCTGGTAGTTTATATTAGGTAGGTTGTCAGGATAGAGGGTTAAATCTTACCTGGTAGTTTATATTAGGTAGGTTATCAGCTAGAGGGTTAAATCTTACCTGGTAGTTTACATTAGGTAGGTTATCAGGTTAGAGGGTTAAAGCTTACCTGGTAGTTTATATTAGGTAGGTTGTCAGGTTAGATCTTACCTGGTAGTTTATATTAGGTAGGTTGTCAGGTTAGAGGGTTAAATCTTACCTGGTAGTTTATATTAGGTATTGTCAGGTTAGAGGGTTAAATCTTACCTGGTAGTTTATATTAGGTAGGTTGTCAGGTTAGAGGGTTAAATCTTACCTGGTAGTTTATATTAGGTAGGTTGTCAGGTTAGAGGGTTAAATCTTACCTGGTAGTTTACATTAGGTAGGTTAGAGGGTTAGAGGGTTAAAGCTTACCTGGTAGTTTATATTAGGTAGGTTGTCAGGTTAGAGGGTTAAATCTTACCTGGTAGTTTATAGTATGTAGGTTGTCAGGTTAGAGGGTTAAATCTTACCTGGAAGTTTATATTAGGTATTGTCAGGTTAGAGGGTTAAAGCTTACCTGGTAGTTTATATTAGGTAGGTTGTCAGGTTAGAGGGTTAAAGCTTACCTGGTAGTTTATATTAGGTAGGTTGTCAGGTTAGAGGTTTAAATCTTACCTGGTAGTTTATATTAGGTAGGCTATCAGGTTACAGGGTTACATCTTACCTGGTAGTTTATATTAGGTAGGTTGTCAGGTTAGAGGGTTAAAGCTTACCTGGTAGTTTATATTAGGTAGGTTGTCAGGTTAGAGGGTTAAATCTTACCTGGTAGTTTATATTAGGTAGGTTGTCAGGTTAGAGGGTTAAATCTTACCTGGTAGTTTATATTAGGTAGGTTGTCAGGTTAGAGGGTTAAATCTTACCCTGGTAGTTTTAATCTTGTTTCCATGGTAACACATCCATCCAGAGTTGTCGGGCAGCGTTTTGCATTCTTCTCCTTCCAGACACGGTTCCATCTCACACCACCACCTCCCTATCACTATGGATGCTAGGTAGGTAGAGACAAGGAGAAGATCACTATGGATGCTAGGGAGTTAGAGACAAGGAGAAGATCACTATGGATGCTAGCAGAGGTGGGGACTTGGACTCGAGACTCGAGACTCGACTTGACTTGAAGTCCCGATTTTGATGACTTTAGACTTGCTTGACCAAATCAAAAATAGACTTGGACTTGCTTGGGACTTGAATGCCAAAGACTTGAGACTTGACTTGACTTGAACGCTAAAGACTTGAGACTTGACTTGACTTGAGCCCTCTTGACTTGAAAATTCAAGTCTTTTCAAGTCACTTTCAAGTCACTTAAGCAAGCCAAAAATGTTTAAAAAGTGTGCATCAACTATAATGTTATTAGTCAGAAATCCCGGCCGTCAGTGACACCTAGTATAGTGTTGCCAAAGCTGCTTATTTACCCTAACTTTTGGACAAACTTTGGCTTGTTTTTGGCTTGTTTTTGGAAGTCGGTTTGCTTGTTTCTCTCCCGATACTTGGCAACACTGGCCCACATGTTGCACGTTACCAAACAAACAACACACCGGCTTCACTCCTGCCGTCGCTGCTGGAACTGAAGCCAGGTGGAATAAAATGTCAACTCCAGCAGTTATAGCTTTCGGTTTTAAAGATTACAAGGTGGAAGACAAGACGAGAAAAGCAGTATGCAAGGCAAGACCTATACTTCACATTAACATTACGGCGTGCTAAGAGCAAACTACAGTATAACCAGTGGTGGAAAGTAACTAAGTACATTTACTCAAGTACTTTACTTAAGTACAATTTTGACTTATTTTTTACTTTACTGAAGTATTTGCAATTTTCAGTACTTTACTTCTACATTACAGTAATTTAGCAGACGCTTTTATCCAAAGCGACTTACAGTAAGTGCATTCAACATAGGTAGGGAACGAAACTACTAATCACCAGAAGTCCTAAGTGCATTTTCTGCAAAAACAAGCAACCAAGAGTATACCTAGCGCTAAGGTAAAAGTGCAATATATCAGCTACCTACTTCTACTCAACTACATACATATCAGAGGCAGATATTAGCCTACTTTTACTCCACTACAATTATTTGAAAACTTTAGGTACCAGTTACTTTGTAGATTTTGGTTATTAATACAAAACATACATTGACCACTTCAGCGCTATAAACATTTCCTCTTCTACCCCGGATTTGAACGCGGTTTCCAGTGCAAGTGCTGAAATTTCACCATTGTGATAATAGAGCCTGCCTGCTTGATCAGAGGATACACTGAATTTGTGTCAGATCCTGTGTCTAGGTGAGACATGGCCTTTGACATTATCTAAATGTCTCAATAGAAGAGCAGGGAGACAAAATACAACCACCCTGATTGTATAAGTTATATTGTAGTAACATACTCTACCATACAGATTGTACAAAATTACATTATATTCATTAAAAAGGGCCCTTTTAAACCCTGTCCTCAAGGAGGAAATTAAAAGTACAGTATCTGCGTTCTGTTGGCCTGGAAGAAACCTTGTTTTAAAACAAATGCAAATTGTGAAAAATGATCATGATTTATGTAAATCTTTACATATCTTGAATTTACATTTGGACTTGTTTGGGACTTGAAACAAAAGGTTAGGACTTGTGTGGGACTCGAAACAAAAGGTTAGGACTTGTTTGGGACTTGAAACAAAAGGTTAGGACTTGTGTGGGACTCGAACCAAAATGCTAAGGACTTGTGTGGGACTCGAAACAAAAAGCGATACTTGGACTTGACTTGGGACTTGGCTGTGTTGACTTGGACTTGACTCGGGACTTGAGAGCAAAGACTTGAGACTCGACTTGGACTTGCAACATAGGGACTTTGTCCCACCTCTGGATGCTAGTGGGTTAAAGACAAGGAGAAGATCACTATGGATGCTAGGGGGTTAAAGACAAGGAGAAGATCACTATGGATGCTATGGCAAAGACAAAGGCAAACAAGTGTTACTATGGATGCTACAGAAAACAAAGGCATGAAGAAGGTTCTATCAGGGGTGTTTCACGTGGTTCTATAGATCTGTTTCAGGTGGTTCTACAGATCTGTTTCAGGTGGTTCTATAGATCTGTTTCAGGTGGTTCTATAGATCGGTTTCAGGTGGTCCTACAGATCTGTTTCAGGTGGTCCTATAGATCTACTCACCATCTACACATGACGGTCGGTTCCGGGTCGTTCCGGCCACTTTTCCCGCCAGACAGGAACATTTAACGGTCTGAGATCTTTCCTCGATACGATTCTTATTGCAGCATCTGTGAGCAGAGATGACCTCACATGACCCTCCCTCTGAAAATACATAAATACATAAAAACTATGTTAATGTAGAGATGACCTTACATGACCCTCCCTCTGAAAATACATAAATACATATAAACTATGTTAATGTAGAGATGACCTCACATGTTCCTCCTTCTGAAAATACATAAATACATATAAACTATATGTTATAGTAGAGATGACCTCACATGACCCTCCCTCTGAAAATACATAAACACATAAACTATGTTAATGTAGAGATGACCTTACATGACCCTCCCTCTGAAAATACATAAATACATATAAACTATGTTAATGTAGAGATGACCTCACATGTTCCTCCTTCTGAAAATACATAAATACATATTGTGGAGTTTCACTAGGAAACCGCCCGACAGGTAGGCACCTCACCAGGGAGAAACAGTGGGAGAGAGACAGAGAGAGACTTGGCAGACAGCACCGCAGCCTAGGCCACGTCATCGAGGGGCGGTACCTACCTCTCCTCATCATGAATCAACCACAACTCAGCGCACCTGCGATGACCGGCTAGGTGTGGCACACAAACTTTAAGACACAGCCACTCTCTCTCAGTCTCCACTGGCTCTCCTGGTGAATGGACAGGTGCTCGGGCGGTAAGTGAGAAACTCCACTATTTCCCTTTACCTATGATGACATTGCTAAAGTGAAATTGGAAACTAAAAGAATGTCTCTTTTATTTTATAGGCAACCTGATGGAACGTACTAAAATGCATGGAATGTGAATGTGAATGGAAAACCCCGATCCTGGGAAGAACCTGTGTTTTGTTGACTTACCTGTATGATTTGACTTTGAAAAGAAAACGTATAAACAATGCTCTCCGAGCCAGAGATTCAAAAAATGCCCTTTATTGGGTTTGTACCCTGCCTATCTGTGTCTTGGCCTTGATCAGTGTCCCACAATATAAACTGTGTTAATGTAGAGATGACCTCACATGTTCCTCCTTCTGAAAATACATAAATACATATAAACTATGTTAATGTAGAGATGACCTCACATGACCCTCCCTCTGAAGACATGAAATGCATAAAAACATAAAAACTATGTTAATGTAGAGATGACCTCACATGACCCTCCTTCTGAAGACATGAAATACATAAAAACATAGAGATGTTTTGCCATGTTTTCAGACTGGATTTGGAAAAGGCCTATTTTATCAAGCTTGGCCAACCGTGTGTTCGCTCCTTTCCGAAGCCTTCCAAGAGAGATGGGCAAAGGACGCTATTTGTTTTGGTTATAAGCCCACTTGTTTCTATATGGAAGAACAAGTGAAAATGTTGACAGACCAAGGCATTTCTGCAGCATATGCTGTACAGATGAAGCCATCGCTACGGGTTAAGTATCCATTGTTTACGGATCACCAAATGACAAATGAAGGAAAATACTCCAAAACAGGAGTTTTGGAGCAGGACCCATTCTGGGAAAAAGGCTCACAGCTTGTAGATCTTTCAAGTCACTACAACACACACACACACACACACACACACACACACACACACACACACACACACACACACACACACACACACACATAACAGTCTTTGATTTGAACTGAAAATATGATTATTCTGTCTGGAAGAATGTCTGTTGCGTGAAACATGTATATGTTACAGGGAAATTGGAGAACCAGGGAAATTGGAGAGGGAGCACTCGTTTTCACCGCCCCCCAAGCAATTCTGTAGAAACAACACTAGATAGAGCCACGAGCCAGGCTTCCCAACTAAAGTGCACACACATATATATAAGCGTTCCCCTAGCGTAGCTTCCTGGTTGCTTCGTGGGGGGGAACAACAAAAGACAGGTCTGCGTCGCATCAAAGCCCCGCCTCGCCCCGAAGCCCCGTGCCTAAAAACGAGCGCTTTGTCTTCAATCTCCCTGGTTCTCCAATCTCCCTGTGACATACATGGGAGATTATCACGTTTTATCAGACCTTTGAATGGGCAAGTAGGCGACGAGTAGGCGCAATTTAGACCTACCCGCGATTTGTCAGACCATTCATGGGGCGTAATCAGGAGCTACTGACCTACTTCGAGGCGGAGCAGTCCCCACAACAATATTTACGATTCTGTGCCTATCGGTACATAACTCGAACGGCGCTGAGTAGGCTCAGGCGAACGTCACACCGTTCAGGACGGCAACTTGGTCTCTTTAGCTCCCTCGGTGGTCCTTCACGGGGTTCCAGTTCGCCTGTGACTGCGCGCCTCCGTCATGGTCCGAAACCAAAACCAAAACAGAAACTGAACTATTTAAGTCATCTCTGTTGGTAGGTCAGTATGTTTTAATAACACCCAATGAATGGTCTGATAAATCGCAGGTAGGTCAGTATGTCGCCTATTTCGCCCATTCAAAGGTCTAATAAAAGGTGATAATGTCCCATTCAATGCATTGATAGCATCCGAATCAGGTGCACAGCATTGGCGATGTGCTGTGAGCTTGTAAGTCTAATATTTTAGGTGCATGACAGCGTGGTACGATGGTAAAACGAGGCTCTGATGTGAGATGACGATTTTTTTCTCAAGATGTTTGAAGACGTTAATGAAGATGTAGCAGTGGTGAAAACACTGCCCCCCGGGGGCTCGTTGTTCTTACTGCAGAAGACTCTTTGATCTATTTCAAAAAAATAATAAACTATTAAATAACAGACCAACTCACAGACAACAGACTAACTCTGATGTCTGTGTATTAACACATAACAAACACAACCACAGGATCAGGGAAACAGAAATCACAACAACCTCTGGAAGAATAAATTACAAATACAAATCAGGCTCTGTGGTTTTATTCAGCTCACAGGCGTGTTATTCACACACACACACACACACACACACACACACACACACACACACACACACACACACACACACACACACACACACACACACACACACAATACTAGTTACATCCAGCCTTCACAGGCGTGTTATTCACACACACACACACACACACACACACACACACACACACACACACAATACTAGTTACATCCAGCCTTCACAGGCGTGTTATTCACACACACACACACACACACACACACACACACACACACACACACACACACACACACACACACACACACAATACTAGTTACATCCAGCCTTCATGTTCAACACGTTCTTTGTGTGTGTGTATGTGTGTGTGTGTGTGTGTGTGTGTGTGTGTGTGTGTGTGTGTGTGTGTGTGTGTGTGTGTGTGCGTGTGCGTGTGCGTGCGCTCTCATCAGGTACGAATGGAACCATGTGAGGGTTAATTATTTTCTCTCTACTCCCCCCCTCTATTATCAGACTGGGAACACAGTCAGCCTAGCAAAATAAATATGAGTGTCAGTGTGTGTGTGTGCGTGTGTGACTGTGTTTGTGTTTGTGTTTGTGACTGTGTGTGCGTGTGCGTGCGTGCGTGCGTGCGTGCGTGCGTGCGTGCGTGTGTGTGTGTGTGTGTGTTTGTATGAAATAACTCATAGTGTAACATGTAGGGCTGGTACCATTATGAAATAACTCATAGTGTAACAGGTAGGGCTGGTACCATTATGAAATAACTCATAGTGTAACATTTAGGGCTGGTACCATTATGAAATAACTAATAATGTAACATTTAGGGCTGGTACCATTATGAAATAACTCTTAATGTAACATGTAGGGCTGGTACCATTATGAAATAACTAATAATGTAACATGTAGGGCGCTGGTACCATTATGAAATAACTAATAATGTAACATGTAGGGCTGGTACCATTATGAAATAACTAATAATGTAACATGTAGGGCTGGTACCATTATGAAATAACTAATAATGTAACATGTAGGGCTGGTACCATTATGAAATAACTAATAATGTAACATGTAGGGCGCTGGTACCATTATGAAATAACTAATAATGTAACATGTAGGGCTGGTACCATTATGAAATAACTAATAATGTAACATGTAGGGCTGGTACCATTATGAAATAACTCATAGAGAGACCCACTCATAGAGAGACCCACCCAGCACTCTATAGGTTTTGACCACTAGGGGGCCCACCCAGCACTCTATAGGTTTTGACCACTAGGGGACCCACCCAGCACTCTATAGGTTTTGACCACTAGGGGGCCCACCCAGCACTCTATAGGTTTTGACCACTAGGGGACCCACCCAGCACTCTATAGGTTTTGACCACTAGGGGACCCACCCAGCACTCTACAGGTTGACCACTAGGGGGCCCACCCAGCACTCTACAGGTTGACCACTAGGGGGCCCACCCAGCACTCTATAGGTTTTGACCACTAGGGGGCCCACCCAGCACTCTATAGGTTTTGACCACTAGGGGACCCACCCAGCACTCTACAGGTTATGACCACTAGGGGGCCCACCCAGCACTCTACAGGTTATGACCACTAGGGGGCCCACCCAGCACTCTATAGGTTGACCACTAGGGGGCCCACCCAGCACTCTATAGGTTGACCACTAGGGGGCCCACCCAGCACTTTACAGGTTTTGACCACTAGGGGACCCACCCAGCACTCTACAGGTTGACCACTAGGGGGCCCACCCAGCACTCTACAGGTTTTAACCACTAGGGGGCCCACCCAGCACTCTACAGGTTGACCACTAGGGGGCCCACCCAGCACTCTACAGGTTTTAACCACTAGGGGGCCCACCCAGCACTCTACAGGTTGACCACTAGGGGGCCCACCCAGCACTCTACAGGTTGACCACTAGGGGGCCCACCCAGCACTCTACAGGTTTTAACCACTAGGGGGCCCACCCAGCACTCTACAGGTTGACCACTAGGGGGCCCACCCAGCACTCTACAGGTTGACCACTAGGGGGCCCACCCAGCACTCTACAGGTTGACCACTAGGGGGCCCACCCAGCACTCTACAGCTATACCAGCTACAGCTCCAACCCAAAGTTTTCAAACAGCCGCTTCACATTTTGGTCGATAACTTGTTGAACGGTAGATATTTTTACCTGGATTCCTTGGATCATGACGCAACTTTCCAAATAAGCCCCGCCCATTTGACTAGATTTTCCATCATTTCACGTTTTCAAAAAACCCTTTTACTACAATTTCTATAACTTGTGTCATGTCAAGTCATGTGACTCTGAAGTCATGTGATCCAAGATATATCAGCCAGATTTACAATTGTCTATAACTGCCTTCCAGAATGTGCCGGCCCTGGGTAGACAACCCGGCCTGGCACGATTTTTCTAGTTCCATAATAGGACTGAACTGTAAATACATCAGTGTAAACTGGTTCAAACTGGTTTAGTGTAAACTGGTTCAAACTGGTTCAGTGTAAACTGGTTCAAATTGGTTCACTGTAAACGGGTTCAAACTGGTTCACTGTGAACTGGTTCAAATTGGTTCACTATAAACTGGTTCAAACTGGTTCACTGTAAACTGGTTCAAACTGGTTCATTGTAAACTGGTTCAAATTGGTTCACTGAAAACTGTTTCAAACTGGTTCACTGTAAACTGGTTCAAACTGGTTCACTGTAAACTGGTTCAAACTGGTTCACTGTAAACTGGTTCAAACTGGTTCATTGTAAACTGGTTCAAATTGGTTCACAGTAAACTGGTTCAAATTGGTTCACTGAAAACTGTTTCAAACTGGTTCACTGTAAACTGTTTCAAACTGGTTCACTGTAAACTGGTTCAAACTGGTTCACTGTAAACTGGTTCAAACTGGTTCACTGTAAACTGGTTAAAACTGGTTCATTGTAAACTGGTTCAAATTGGTTCACAGTAAACTGGTTCAAACTGGTTCACTGTAAACTGGTTCAAACTGGTTCATTGTAAACTGGTTCAAATTGGTTCACTGTAAACTGGTTCAAACTGGTTCACTGTAAACTGGTTCAAACTGGTTCACTGTAAACTGGTTCAAACCTTGTTCAGTGTAAACTGGTTCAAATTGGTTCACTGTAAACTGGTTCAAACTGGTTCACTGTAAACTGGTTCAAATTGTTTCACTGAAAACTGGTTCAAATGAACTTGACATTTCACATGTGAAACATTATTAAAGCTACGGTTATCAACACCTTGGAAATCCTTTTGAAGTTTTCTTCTAATAAACTACATTCATACCTCAGGCTATGATGATGTATTCATTTGTTACTTGTATGTGTGTGTGTGTGTGTGTGTGTGTGTGTGTGTGTGTGTGTGTGTGTGTGTGTGTGTGTGTGTGTGTGTGTGTGTGTGTTTATTACACATTACATATCGTCACTGTCGGACAGAAACCTCATATCTCCATAGTTCAAAAGTTTTTTTCGTTTTTTAAGATAATAATATTCTCTATATAAAATCAGATTTATATAGAGCTTTTCTAAGAACCCAAAGTCGCTTTACATAAAGTAAAGGACAGAACCAACTTTAATAAGAAATAAAGAAAAGTACTAGATTAAAATGATACAAGTTTTGGTGAGACATCTGAACTAGACCTCTGCTGGACCCTTATGACCCTTATGACCCTTATGACCCTTATGACCCTTATGAATAGACATACTGTGTCTGAACTAGACCTCTGCTGGGAAAGTTATCCTGAAGAGGTTGGTTTTGAAGGAGGGGAGGGGGGGGGGCAGCAGCAGAGAAAGCCCTGTTATGTCCCCCCAGGTAGGATACTTGGCCTGTTATGTCCCCCCAGGTAGGATACTTGGCCTGTTATGTCCCCCCAGGTAGGATACTTGGCCTTGGGGACATCCAGGAGGTTGGCTTCACTGGACCTGAGGGAACGGGAGGGGACGTAATG
>NW_027660801.1:0-10000 GCF_963280865.1 Gymnoscopelus braueri | reverse complement strand
CATACTGTGTGATGACATAGACACTCAGACCCTTATGAATAAACATACTGCGTGATGACATAGCCACACAGACCCTTATGAATAAACATACTGCGTGATGACATAGCCTTATGAATAAACATACTGTGTGATGACATAGACACTCAGACCCTTATGAATAAACATACTGCGTGATGACATAGACACTCAGACCCTTATGAATAAACATACTGCGTGATGACATAGCCTTATGAATAAACATACTGCATGATGACATAGCCTTATGAATAAACATACTGCATGATGACATAGACACTCAGACCCTTATGAATAAACATACTGCGTGATGACAGACACTCAGACCCTTATGAATAAACATACTGCGTGATGACATAGCCTTATGAATAAACATACTGCATGATGACATAGCCTTATGAATAAACATACTGCATGATGACATAGACACTCAGACCCTTATGAATAAACATACTGCGTGATGACAGACACTCAGACCCTTATGAATAAACATACTGCGTGATGACAGACACTCAGACCCTTATGAATAAACATACTGTGTGATGACATAGACACTCAGACCCTTATGAATAAACATACTGTGTGATGACATAGACACTCAGACCCTTATGAATAAACATACTGTGTGATGACATAGACACTCAGACCCTTATGAATAAACATACAGCGTGATGACATAGACACTCAGACCCTTATGCTCCTCCAATCACACCTGACTTTAATTAGTCATGCACTCTTGAGTCTTAATTACCTCCTGGTCTAATGTCTTAAGACCTGGAGGTGTGGTCAGTGCTGTGGGGGTGTGGTCAGTGCTGTGGAGGTGTAGTCAGTGCTGTGGAGGTGTGGTCAGTGCTGTGGAGGTGTGGTCAGTGCTGTGGAGGTGTGGTCAGTGCTGGTTAGCTATTATAAAGATGGTAAAATGCACATTGTGCTGAAACGGCCCTGAATGAGTCATGGGTGTGGTTTGGGTGTTACATCAGTCAGACCAATCAGAGTATCGTCTGCCATTCCCTTTAAGATCAGCAGAAGACGCAGCACTATTTTCCGTGCATAGTGCTAGTACACACTGTACTACTACACTATGTACACACTGCTAGTACACACTGTAGGATATTTGCTCCCATTATGCTGTCGGGATCTTTTTTTGGCAAAACCCACGATCTGACGTAGATCCAGCTTTGATCTCCAAGGTTTTGCTCGCTGTGTGTGAAAGGCTCTGTGAGAGGATCTGGCCGTGATAATGCTGCTTGCCTTCCAGAGTGTTTCTATCTATCAGGCTTGATATTTGGCTCTGTCGCCGACTGGACATCATACAGTATCATACAGTATGAAGTTGGACATCATACAGTATCATACAGTATGAAGTTGGACATCATACAGTATCATACAGTATGAAGTTGCGATCACTCTGCAAGGAGATCCGTGCTGCAGCCAATGAGAGCACAACACTTTTTATTATCACGTGGCGTGAACGACTGAGGAAATACTTCTGGACGTTGTTGTCATATACAGTACCAGGTGGTTGTGCCTCACGGGCACCCGTAGCAGACCTACATTTAACAGCAGTGTCGTAAAGCTCACTGTATGCTATGGAGATGCACCGGTCTGTATGTTTGTACCTGCTGAGCATAAATAAAGTCACGTATATATAAAGTTATTGTCAAGCCTCGTCAAGACATTACATGGCGTCAGAAGTTAAGTCGGAAGAAGTAGAACAGAATGGTGCAGTTTCAACCTCCACCAAACCTGAGTTTGCGAGGCAATCTTGCCGGAAATTGGAGAAGCTGGAGCCAGCGTTTCGAGCTCTTCTGTGTTGCCAGCGGAGTTGCGGAGAAATCCGAAAAAGTGCAGTGTGCAGGAGAAGAGGCGATTAAAGTATGTAATACTTTCGTCTTTGCGGACGCGGAGGTAAACAAAATAGCCGTGATGAAGAGGAACTTTAAGGACTACTTTGAGCCCAGAAAAAACGTATATATCCGGCACATATTCTCAGCAGTCTGAGCCCATTGATTCCTATGCAACTGTGAATTTGGAGATCTGCATAATTCCCTAGTACTTGACCAAATTGTGTGTGGAATAGTTCATGACCAAGTGAGAGGCAGACTGTTAAGAGTAGCAGATTTGTCTCTAGAAAAGGCCATTGATATTTGCAGGGCAAGTGAAATAACAAACACTCAAGTCAAAGCACTGACAGAAGAGGTGGAGATGAACACTGTAAAAACTGTCAGGAAAAAATACTTTAGGGTAAAAGAAAGGATAGAACAGACCGGTGCAAGTTGCAATAGATGTGGTTTCAAACATGGAACAAATAAATGTCCTGCAATTGGCCAAATTTGCAAAAAATGCCAAAAGAACAATCACTTTGCCAAAATGTGCAGATCTCAGAGTCAGACGCCAAGTCAGTCAGGCTCGTGGCAGCAGCCATATAGAAAGAGAGTGCATGCAGTGGAGCAAAGTGAGGAGGAAGAGGACATGTTCATTGGAACACTCAGTAAGGAGCATGTCAAACACATCAGTGTGATGGAGTCTGCTGAGACCGAAACTGAGGGAGGAAAATGGACAGAAAGCCTGAGAATCAATACAAAAAATGTGACATTTAAATTGGACACAGGCGCAGACTGTAATGCAATGTCATTTAAAACATTCAATGCTCTGGAGGTCAGGGGCAGGCTCAGGGCGAGTAAAAGCAAACTTGTTGCTTTCTTTGGTCAAAAGATAGCACCACTGGGCAAGAGAGCGTTAACATGTGAATATAAAGGCCAAAAGCACAACATTGAGTTTGAAATCACACAAGAAGAGGTACCAGCTATACTGGGAGGAGCCACTTGTGTGAAACTAGGCTTGGTGAAGAGGATGCATGAAATTGGAAAAGAGGAGGACATTCTTAAGGAGTATGATGATCTGTTTAAAGGCCTGGGTTGCATACCTGGTCAGTACCATATTCAAATTGACCACACTGTCACACCTGTTGAAGCTGAACAGAGACAAGTGCAAAGTAATGACAAAATAAATAAATTACATTGGACACATTCTCAGTGCCAGTGGACTGAAACCAGACGAGGAAAAGGTCAGAGCAGTGACACAGCTTCCACCGCCACAGGACAAGCAGGAATTATTGAGGTTCAATGGAATGATCCAGTATCTCGCAAAGTTTATTCGTAACCTGTCAGAAATCAGTGCTCCTTTAAGAAAGCTGCTTGAAGGTGACACAGAGTGGCACTGGGAGGAACCACAAAAGAGGAGTTTTGAGCAACTCAAACAGTGACCAGACAAATGCTCCAACTTTAAGGTTTTATGATGTGACTAAATCAATAACTCTGTCAGTAGACGCCAGCTTAGAAGGCATAGGAGCAGTCATACTGCAGGAGGCACAACCTGTAGCCTATGGGTCAAGAGCACTCAGTGACTGTCAGCGCAAATAGAAAAAGAGCTACTTGCCATTGTATATGGATGTGAGAAGTTTCACCAGTATGTTTATGGGAAGGTCATTCTAGTTGAGATAAGCCACTGGAGAGCATCTTTAAAAAAACATTACATCAAGCTCCAATGAGGCTTCAGAGGATGCTGCTGAGGCTGCAAAGATACAGCCTTAAAGTCACTTATCGTCCAGGCAAAGAGCTTCATATAGCAGACACGCTCAGTCGCACATTCCTTATTGAGCAGAAAGAAGAGCTGCTGGAGAAAGATTCAGGTTCAGGTCAAGTTCAGCAGAGGACCCCGAAATACAGTTACTGAAAGACATCACACTGAGGGGATGGCCCAAGGAACGAAGTGCAGTACCAAAAAACAATTCAGCCTTATTGGACCTTTAGGGATGAAATCACACACACATCTGGGCTGATGTTCAAAGCAGCAAAGCTCATTGTTCCAAATCAAATGAGACAGGAAATGTTGAACAAAATACATGAGTCCCACCTATAGGAATTGTGAAGTGCAAAGAAAGAGCCAGAGACATTCTGTATTGGCCGCACATGTCTTGTGGAACAAATTGAGGAACGGGTGTCTCAGTGTGCCACTTGCAATGAGCACCAACACAGCAACCCAAAAGAGCCTTTGCTCTCACACCCAATACCAGATAGACCGTAGGAGAAAGTAGGGACTGACCTCTTTCATTTCAGAGAATCTGACTTTTCAATGTGTGTGGATTATTTCTCTAAGTTCCCAGAAATCGTCAAGCTGAAAAACACCAACAAATAAAAACAGTGAGGAAACTTTTCTTGCCACTAGTGAACAGGACATTGACCTGAACACAGACTCGGGGTCAACAGACTGTCAAGTCAAGTCAAGTCAAGTCACCTTTATTTATATAGCACATTTAAAAACAACAGAAGTTGACCCAAAGTGCTTTACAATCACAATAGTATAACCTAATAAAAATACAGCATAGTTAAAGAAACATAAAGCAATACCTATACAAAAAACACCAAAGATAGGAGAACATAAAAGAAATACAAAAAAGGTGGAAAAATACATTCATAAGTTAAGAATGCCCTCAGACTGAGCTGAAGGCAATGGAGAAGAGGTGGGTTTTTAGGGTGGATTTAAAACTTTCAATGGTGGAGCTGGATTTAATGTGCAGTGGTAAATTGTTCCAGAGTGTGGGCGCAATAGCGGAGAAAGCCCGGTCACCTTTTGTTCTAAGGTTTGTTGGGGGAATGTCGAGGGGCATTTGGGAAGATGACCTAAGAACTCTGAGGGTAGGAGGTGCAGAAAGTAAGTCAGAAATGTACTGTGGCGCAAGGCCATTTAAGGCTTTAAAAACAAAAAGTAAAATTTTAAAATCAATGCGATATTTCACTGGTAACCAGTGCAATTGGGCCAGAACCGGGGTAATGTGCTCTCGCATCTTGGTTCCAGTCAGGAGTCTAGCAGCAGAATTTTGGACCATCTGCAGACGGGAGAGAGTAGACTGAGCCAGCCCATGGTATAGCGAGTTACAATAGTCCAATCGAGAGGTAATAAAAGCGTGGATGACTGTTTCCAGGTCCCTGTGAGTTAAAATGGGCTTCAATTTGGCTATGGTTCGTAACTGATAAAAACTGCTGCTCACTACACTTGAAATTTGTTTGTTAAAATTCAAGGAGGAGTCCAAATAAACACCCAAGTTTTTTATAGTGGTGTGCAAATTCGCAGAGAGGGGGCCAAGAGCGCATTTTAGGCCAGTGATGGACTGTTTCGGGCCAAAGATAATGATTTCAGTTTTGCTTTGGTTCAGCTGGAGAAAATTTGTAGCCATCCAGTCTTTGATGTCATCAAGGCAATTTTGAACTCTATTTAAGGAGGACGTGTCGTTTGGTGTGACTGGGAGATAAAATTGTGTATCGTCGGCGTAGCAGTGGTAGGGGATGTCATGTTTCTTAAAAATGGAGCCAAGTGGGAGCATGTATAAGGAGAAAAGAAGGGGCCCTAGTATTGACCCTTGGGGGACACCGCAAGTGATAGGGGCTGAGGAAGATGTGTAGGTACCAAGTGTAACATTAAAAGTTCTGTTTTGTAGATAGGAAGTAAACCAGTTTAAAACAGTGCTCTTAAAACCAACCTCATTTTCCAGGCGTTTTAAAAGAATCTTGTGGTCGATCGTGTCAAAGGCTGCGGTGAGGTCAAGCAGAATTAAAATGGCGCAAGAGCCAGAGTCGACGGTTAAAAGGATGTCATTTTGTACTTTGAGCAGTGCGGATTCTGTGCTGTGCAAAGTTCTAAAACCGGATTGAAATTTGTCAATAATGTTAAATGAATTTAAAAATGAGGAGACTTGGATAAAGACTACTTTTTCTAAAACCTTGGAAATAAAAGGCAGCTTGGAGATGGGTCTGAAATTATTGTGGTCACTAGGGTCTAGACTTGGTTTTTTTAGGAGAGGTTGAACGGTAGCATGTTTAAAACTGGAGGGGACAACTCCAGTTCCAAGACAGCTATTTATGATTGCCAGGGTGAGGGGGCAGATGGTGTCAAAAACCTCCTTAAAGAGGCGGGAGGGGATGACGTCAGAAGGACTGAAAGTGGATTTCAGGTGGGAGACCACTTCAGACAGAAGGGCGGATGACACTGGCTGAAAATGGTGGAGATGGTTGACTGAGTGGCTTATTGTTGAGAGAGTTGAGACTGGGGGTGATATGGATGATCTGATGTTGTTTATTTTGTCCAGGAAGAACTTCAGAAAGGACTCACAGGACGCTGCGCTTGGGGCTGGGGTAGTGGTGGCAGATGAAACAGGGTTTAAGATGGAGTTGATTGTATTGAATAATATTTGTGGTCTGTGGGCATTTTTATTTATTAGATCTGCATAATATTGGGATTTAGCTGACTTTACGGATGCTTGGTAGGCCTTAAGGCAATTTCTGAGAATGTCATAGGAGACCTGTAGTTTGTCCTTCTTCCATCTTCTTTCCGCACTCCTACAGGCTTTTCTGAGAGTGCGGTTGGTGTCGTTTAGCCAGGGGGTGCCAGCAGTGTCAGACTTTTTTCTAGTGAGTTTTTGAGGAGCTACACAGTCCAGAGTGTCAGTGCAGGTGGAGTTGAAGAGTGTAACTAAGGTTTCAGCATCCGTGCAAGAGGTGATGGCATCAGATATGAGAGGTGAGTGGGTGAGCGTGAATGAATTTGAGAAGTTAGTAGCTGTCGATGAGTTAATACAACGAGTGAGGGAAAGGGCTTGAGGGGGAGCAGAGGTAGTGCAGGACAGCATAGCTTCAAAATGTATGAGTAGGTGATCAGAGACGCCAGTGCTGTTTATATCAGTGACGGATATGGAAAGGCCAGCCGAGAGCACAAGGTCTAGAGTGTGGCCGTACTTGTGTGTTGGACCTGAAACTGACTGTGTGAGATTAAAAGAATCCACAATCTGGAGAAACTCTTTAACCATGGGTTTATCGGGGCAACAGACATGGATATTTGTGTCACCTAAAATCAACAGTCTATCAGAGCGGGATGCCATAAAAGATAGTAGGTCCGAAAATTCCTCTATAAAATTGCCTTTGGATTTTGGAGGCCGATAGACCAAGGCACACAGGATGGGGATGGTGACATCGATTTTCAGGAGTTGGACTTCAAAAGTTGAGTATACCTCCACTGGAAGGCATCTGCATTTAAAAGTATCCTTAAAAATTGTGGCTAAACCTCCTCCCCGACTAGCCCTTGGGGAGTTGAAAAAGCTGAAGTGGGGGGGGGGCATAGATCACCAAGTAAGGTGAGATCACCAACATTTATCCATGTCTCTGTCAGAAAAAGAAAATCAAGTTGGTGAGATTTTATTTTATCATTTAAAATGAATTGTTTATTATTTAATGAGTTTATATTTAATAGGGCAAATTTAACTAGGTTATCTGGTGTGGGCTGAGTGTGCTTGGTTGATGAGAGGCTGCAATACTTTAGCGGTTTGAGGTTTGCCAAATTTGCTCCACCAGCTGCCCTGTTAGCTGGAAAGGGGCGAGAGGACCAATAGCTGGGAATGAGATTAGGAAAAGAGGGCTCCCTCCACACGGGGGCAGTAATCGTGCTAGAGGGGGCACAGTGAATCTCAGTGGACGGGGGAGGGAGAGAAGAAGAGCAGCAGGGGGGATGTGACATCAACCGTCACTTCCTTCCAGGAAGTGAAAGTGGGGGAGGCTCAGGCTGTACCTTCAATAAACAACTGTACTGTACAGCGTGCCGGATGTTTTGAGCCAGCGTACGACTCCCCAAAGGACTAGGATGGAGACCGTCGCGTGAGAAAAGGGGCGAGCGATTCCAAAACAAGTTAAAATTGTCGATGTAATTAATTTTTTGGGCAGCACAGAACGAGGGAAGCCAGGTGTGGAGATAGAGGATCCTGCTAAAACTACCAGCTCCGCGTCCTAACGTGGGAAGTGGGCCGGACAGAAAGATGGACTTTCCACAGCTGCTGACCATCTTGATTAAGTTTTTGAAGTGGACTTTCAGAAGCTCCGAGCACTGTAAGGCTGTATCGTTTGTTCCCAGATGGAATATAATCTTTTTGATCGTTGGTGGGAGAGAGGATAACAGTTTTGGGAGTTTTTGGATGATTTCGGGGACTGTGGCTCCAGGAAAACAGCTTGTTAATGCATTTGGAAAACTGATGTTTTTGAGAATGGAATCGCCAATTAAGATAGCAGTGGGGGGGATCAGAGGCGGCACAGTAGGCGATTTGGGAACGGAGATGCTGGCTATGGAGGAGGGAGGCGATTTCACAGCTGACTGCTGGCGAGGGGGACCTCCAGACTGTCTGGCGACTGCTGACCGCAGCAAGATGCGGCGGGCAGAGGGGGACAACGCTCGGCGCTCAGATGGTGGATGGACAGCTACACCAGCCGTCGTAACAGGGGAGATGATGGCGGGCTCAGTGGTCGGCAGTGCGTAGGACGTGGACGGTGTGGACAACTTGGACCTGGGTTTGGGGGTTGGAGTGGTCGAGCGATCGGGCTCCAAGGACGCTGGGAGGCGACCCTTTGGAGCAAGTGAGGGGAACTCATGCATGTCCAGGATGGAAAATGCATTCCTAGTGGACAGCGGGGGGGCATGGTGTGGACGGGACTCCCTACCGTTTTTTCCCCGACCGACCACACTCCAGGGGACAGGAGTAGAGCTGGCGGAGGGGCGACTTCTTGGCCGAGCACCCTGGCCGTTCCACTTTTCGGTGGTCTCCAGGCAAGGGACGGTGGAGTCCAGCTCAGCGGGGGGGTCCAGCCGAGTAGCTCGACTCTTCTGATGGAAAATGGCATCCATATCAGCGGCGACGGTGGCATCGAGCTCAGCCACTGCTGAAAGGACACCTCCGGGACCCACGGAGACCTCAAGGTCTGATGGGCTAGGCTCTGGGACTGATGCGATGGCCTCCGGGTAGATGGAACACAGCTCATCGATGATCTGTTCATCATCGCGGATCTGGTGGAGCACTGAGATTCTTCCCTCCAGTTCGGATAGCTGCTGGGTCAGCCGGAGACATCTGTCGCAGCCGGATGATGAGGTAGGTGATCTCATGGTGGTGGTGGTGGTCGCTGAGGGTACAAAACAACTATGGCCAGTACAAGTGATTTATGGTGAAGTAAATTAGGCTCTTTTATGGCAACTGGTAAGCAGGCAGTGGTACGGTGTTAAAACGTACCGGCGAGGGCTACTCAAGGTAGCCCGCCGCGATTAGTAGACTTGAGACACAGGAGGGTCGTAGAAGGGTCGTGATCAGGGATTCTGTATCGGGACGGCACTTACCGACAAGGGCCCAAAGAACTGGGCCCGCTGCGATGAAACGGCGTTGAGTTTTTGTGTCACTCCAGTCCTTACGGTAGTGGAAGACGGTGCGGTTAGCCTCCTGGCTAACTAGCTGTCAAACTGGCTAGTTTGACAGCAGTGGGCAGTCGGCTACTGATCCCATACGGGTGGGATTTCAGAGCGCTATAATACGTGATCGGTGCATCCGATCGTTAAAAGCACTTTGCGGGATTAAAAACCAACATCTTAAACTAGCTGTGTAAAAAATGTGGTACTGAAATGTGACTTAGAAATAAATAAAATAAGCCAATTTCGGGAGACGGTACTAACCGGTGCCTCACAAACGCCAGCGCATGCGCACTGTGACACAAGTGTCAGACATGTAACACCAACAGGTTCACCAGAGCACCCAGTTGTTACAGTCCAGCCAAAGACAACAACTGGTGAACAATCTGAAACACTCTCATATCAAACCAGGTCTGGTAGACAAGTTAGACCACCTATTAGATATGGGGTAGGTTGAATCTATGCATATACTGAACATGATTGTACCGTTTAATCTGTGATCTCTGACAATAATAGACAGATTCTATCTATCTGTCTATTATTCTATCTATCTATCTATCTATCTGTCTGTCTGTGTCTATTATTAAAGCATCTCCTCCTCTCTATATATCTATTATTCTATCTATCTGTCTATTATTAAAGCATCTCCTCCTCTCTATCTATCTCAGCGCCGCAAGTGGACATTTCACAAATGAGTCATAAATGTGCTCATATC
>NW_027660802.1:0-27000 GCF_963280865.1 Gymnoscopelus braueri | reverse complement strand
GACCTACAAGCTCAGAAACACGTTGCTATCTGAAAAGTTGTGAGATTGTAGATCGGAGAGAGAGACATGGAAACAGAATAGATAAGGATAATTCCTTTAACAGGTCCGTTCATGAAAGTCCTTGCGGTCTTGTTTCCAATGAGGGCCTGTGAGCAATTAGGGGTTAAGAGTCTTGCTCAGGGACAAATTTCATTTGCTGGCCTGGCCTGGAATCGTACCTGGGGCAACTAGAGCCTCTGGCTCCCTAGGCTGGCTCACTAACCACTCAGCTATGGCCGCCCCTCAAAAGAGAGAGAGAGAGAGACATGGAAACGGAATAGATTGAAGAGGGAGACATGGAAACGGAATAGATTGAAGAGAGAGAGAGAGAGAGAGAGACATGGAAACGGAATAGATTGAAGAGGGAGACATGGAAACGGAATAGATTGAAGAGAGAGAGAGAGAGAGAGAGAGAGAGAGAGAGAGAGAGAGAGAGAGAGAGAGAGAGAGAGAGAGACATGGAAACAGAATAGATTGAAGAGAGAGAGACATGGAAACATAATAGATTGAAGAGAGAGAAAGAGATGGAAGCAGAATGGATTGATTGGACATCTCAACCTATTGCCATTAACAGGAATCGAACCCTCAACCTTCGGATTGACAGGCTGCAACACTACCTATAGTGCTATAGCTTTGTCCAGGCTAAGGTTGTCTGTTGAAGATAAAAGTGAACCAGTGAAAGCAGTCGATCTACAAGCTCAGAAACACGTTGCTATCTGAAAAGTTTTGAGATTGTAGATCGGCTATTTTCAGAATGAAGTATGTCATACATTGCAAAAACATACCTTCTCAGATAAGCATTTCATGTTATCTTTATCAATTACATATGTATTCATTAATACAGTCTTGTTGTTTGCAATGCACTTTAAATGAAGTCTCCACCAAGTGAGGCTTGAACCGGCAACCTTGCTGTTGTGAAACATTCACTTAAGCGGGAAGCCATTGGACCAACAGACCTGCTCCAGTGAAAACGGAGGTCAAACAGATGATACCATTTCACGCAAATAACTGAAAAATTCTGGGTTTAAGTGTTTTCAAACTGCTCAAAATTGCGGACAATCTAAGGGCGGAGAGAGAGACATGGAAAAGGAATAGATTGAAGAGAGAGAGACATGGAAACATAATAGATTGAAGAGAGAGAAAGATGGAAGCAGAATGGATTGATTGGACGTCTCAACCTTTTGCCATTAACAGGAATCAATCCCTCAACCTTCGGATTGACAGGCTGCAACACTACCTATAGTGCTATAGCTTTGTCTAGGCTGAGGTTGTCTGTTGAAGATAAAATTGAACCAGTGAAAGCAGCCGATCTACAAGCTCAGAAACACGTTGCTATCTGAAAAGTTTTGAGATTGTAGATCAGCTATTTTCAGAATGAAGTATGTCATACATTGAAAAGACATACTCTCAAATAAGCATTTCAGGTTATCTTTAACAATTGCACTTGCATTAATTGACACAAGTAAGACGCGCGAATGCTGGAAGCGAACGCAGATTGACTGAGGCTGCTATATTTCAACCAAACTGTAGTAGTGCACTCTGCCGGCTGTATACAGGCAGTGCAGCTGCTGGCATTTCAGCACGGAGTTTCGAGTCACATGGGGGCGCGAGCCAATGAGAGAGATGGAAGCAGAATGGATTGATTGGACATCTCAACCTATTGCCATTAACAGGAATCGAACCATCAACCTTCGAATTGACAGGCTGCAACACTACCTATAGTGCTATAGCTTTGTCCAGGCTGAGGTTGTCTGTTGAAGATAAAAGTGAACCAGTGAAAGCAGCCGATCTACAAGCTCAGAAAGAACGTTGCTATCTGAAAGGTTTTGAGATTGTAGATCGGCTATTTTCAGAATTAAGTATGTCATACATACTTCATACCCTCTCAAATAAGCATTTCAGGTTATCTTTATCAATTGCATATGTATTAATTGACACAATTACTGGTAGTGTCTGTTGATATTTATAAGTATTTCCGTCCATTATGAACCAAGCCTCTGTGTCCCGAACTACTCTAGATCACTGGTTCACAAACCATTTACCAATAAAGGCATTTTTGTGTCTCCTCGGAACGAAAACTAGTGAAAGTAGCCGATCTACAAGCTCACAAAACGTTGCTATCTGAAAAGTTGTGAGATTGTAGATCGGCTATTTTCACAATGAAGTTTGTCATACATTGCAAAAACATACTCTCTCCAAGAAGCATTTCATGTTACCTTTAACAGTTGCACAGCAATTAATTGAGAGAGAGAGACATGGAAACATAATAGATTGAAGAGAGAGAGAGATGGAAGCAGAATGGATTGATTGGACATCTCAACCTATTGCCATTAACAGGAATCGAACCCTCAACCTTCGGATTGACAGGCTGCAACACTACCTATAGTGCTATAGCTTTGACCAGGCTGAGGTTGTCTGTTGAAGATAAAACTGAACCAGTGAAAGCAGCCGATCTACAAGCTCAGAAACACGTTGCTATCTGAAAAGTTTTGAGATTGTAGATCGGCTATTTTCAGAATGAAGTATGTCATACATTGCAAAAACATACCTTCTCAGATAAGCATTTAATGTTATCTTTATCAATTGCATATGTATTCATTAATACAGTCTTGTTGTTTGCAATGCACTTTAAATGAAGTCTCCACCAAGTGAGGCTTGAACCGGCAACCTTGATGTTATGAAACATTCACTTAAGCGGGAAGCCATTGGACCAACAGACCTGATCCAGTGAAAACGGAGGTCAGACAGATGATACCATTTCACGCAAATAACTGAAAAATCCTGGGTTTAAGTGTTTTTCAAACTGCTCAAAATTGCGGACAATCTAAGGGCGGAGAGAGAGACATGGAAACGGAATAGATTGAAGAGAGAGAGACATGGAAACAATAGATTGAAGAGAGAGAAAGATGGAAGCAGAATGGATTGATTGGACGTGTCAACCTATTGCCATTAACAGGAATCGAACCCTCAACCTTAGGATTAACAGGCTGCAACACTACCTATAGTGCTATAGCTTTGACCAGGCTGAGGTTGTCTGTTGAAGATAAAAGTGAACCAGTGAAAGCAGCCGATCTACAAACTCAGAAACACGTTGCTATCTGAAAAGTTTTGAGATTGTAGATCGGCTATTTTCAGGATGAAGTATGTCATACATTGCAAAAACAGACCCTCTCAAATAAGTATTTCAGGTTATGTTTAACAATTGCACATGTATTAATTGACACAATCATGTTGTGTGCAATGCAACTTTAATGAAGTCCGCATCTAGTGAGGCTTGAACTAGCAACCTTCAGGTTGTGAGGCACACGTTTAAGGGAGAAGCCATTAGACCAACAGACAAGAACCTGTGAAAAAGGTGATCACACAGATGATACAGTTTCACGCAAATAGCTGAAAAATCCTGGGTTTAAGTGTTTTTCAAACTGCTGAAAATTGCGGACAATCTAAGGGGGGAGCTTACTGGTCAACGTGATACATGTGTTCCTCATGAGTCAAGGCACATGTGTAAGCAGGTTTAATGGCTGTCGGCCAAACGAGGCATGACTTTTGCCTGTTTAAAGTTTGCACTTTCAAAAAATCGCTATAGTGCCCCCCTTTGACCAATTGGAGTAAGATTGGTTTCAGTAATATTTGGAATGACCCTCAACATTAACGCAAAGTTTCAAAGAAATGTGAGTCTGCATGTATGTGTTAGGGGCAGATGAATAATTGTCATAAAACTGCAATATTCATTGGCTCATTAAAGCTTCATTTTTTCACTTATGGAAAATCTTTTGCACAGGTTTGTCGGCATATAGCCTCGGAAACCCAGGCTTTTTTTTTGTTACAAAAGAAAAAAAGCCTTGGGGAGCCATGCAGGAACGATGGTCTTGGACCTTGTTATCTCCTAACCAATCAGAGTGCAGAGGGGCGTAGCTCTAAATTTGGTGACGTCAGCGTGCTCCGTGCACAGGCCGAGGGGGGGAGGGGAGGGGAGGCGGGGACATAGATTGGTGAAGCAATAGGAAGCCACGCACAAATCCGGGCGGCTGTGTTTGGGTCTGCCCTTCAAGACCATGGATTGAGCTCGTAGCCTCAGGCTAGTCGGCATAGGTCCAAAGTTCATGTGTAAAACGTTTCGTGCAGATTACTCAAAAATCCCAGGAGGAGATAGGTTTTAACTGTTTTTCATATAATTCAAAATGGTGGGAGATCTAAAGGTCAGAGGTCAAAAGTCAGAGGGTTAAAGTTGTTCATCATGAGTAGACGCATGTGTGTATTGAAGTTTTATGGCTGTAGGTCAAACAGGGCATGAGTTGTACCTGTTCAAAGTTGGCATTTTCAATTGAGTGCTATAGCGCCACCTTTTGACGAAAGATTGTGAGATTTATTTCTTGATAGTTTTTCATGACCATCTACCATATGGCCGAGTTTCGTAAAAAGCGACAGCCAGTGGGTGAAACAGGCACTTCAAACACTTTGTTGAATTGTTCAAAAACATTCAGTTTTTTTTTGTGAATTTGTATTTTTCTAAGATGCTCCTTTTAACGCAGATATTTTTTGTATTTTAATTTTAATTCTTTTATTGGTTACTTTTTTTTAAATCTTTTTTTTTCATATTTATTTTAAATTGTTTGCGTTCGCTTCCCGCGTTCGCGCGTCTTACTTGTGTTTAGTGTCCTTGTTTAAAGAGTTCAGATTAATCAACTACATCATGAAAACATGTCTCCATTGAGTTTTATTATATTTAGTGTGTGTTTTTGTGTGTGTGTGTGCGTGTGCGTGTGCGTGTGCGTGGTACGTGGAAGTGGCTGCTACAAAGTGGTGGCTTGTATCAAACAGAGAGAGAGAGAGAGAGAGAGAGAGAGAGAGAGAGAGAGAGAGACACAGACAGACAGACAGACAGACAGACAGACAGACAGACAGTGTGAGGTCAGTGATCCGGACTTTTACTAAACAGAATAATTCTACATGGCAGTATTGATACTTTTACTTCCCTCCAAACTTTATGTATTTACTCTGATTACTTTTCCTCAAATGATTTGCTTAGATTATTTATCATTTGCAGGTGGCATGCTCGTCAAAGACCTGACGTTAAGGGGTAGTCCTCATAATTATGTGTCTTCACAGCATCAACTTAAAGGAGAATGTTGGACTAAGTTTTCTTACCTTTTCTATGATGTTATGATATCTTAGGATGAATGGTACAGTTGAACATTTTCATAACTCCTTCCCGGCTCATTCCCAGCTTAAAACGTGCGCGGATAGGCCTTGCGTTAGATCGCACGTTTTAAGTTGTGGCGGACCCGGGATGGAGTTATGACATTTTTCTACTGTACCATTCATCCTAAGATATCATAACATCATAGAAAAGGTAAGAAAAACTTAGTCCAAAATGCTCCTTTAAGGCCATTTATTAATGTTCAAATACATGTGAATGTATATATATACTGTTTTAAGTGTAATTCTATAATTGCATTTAGAAGGAACACTTATTGGCAAATATAAATATATTTATTACAGCAGCCAGACACCCCTTGGAGGTGTCTGGCCAACGTTAATCTCTCAAGAGCAGATTCTGCTCTGCGTTGGAATCTGTCGTGAAGGCTCGTCATAACATGTACGCACTGGGCTACAAGTGGGCGTGCCTTCAGATCAGGAAGCAGGCCGCGCTTTACCCAATCAAATGTAGTGGGCGGGATTCACGTGTCCGTCGATCTTTCCCCCTCGAAACAAACCCAAACTAATTTAACAATAGCGTCCGCGGAGCAGACAAAACCACGGAAAGATATTCACATTTTAACTTACTCTTTCATCATAGAAACAAGTGGGCTTATAACCAAAACGATCCATGTTCTCTGGGAGAAGTGGTGTTAGTGTTCCGTGTAGAAATATTGTTAGTGGGAATGAAAACATAGTGGCACCACCAGAAGTGAAAGCTGAAGGCAGACCAACACCCCGGTTTCCTTTGCGCACGGGTGCTACGTCGCCATTGTCCCAGAGCCAAGTAAGATACAAACAGCAGAGGGCGCTGTTTTTCATTCTTATTTGGTTCTGGGTTCCCAGATTGGGCCAACGTCAACTCCCATAGAGGCCAGGCTAGCAAACAGTGTAGCATTTCCTTCATTGCAGTTTTAATATAAAATAAAATATATTGTTAACAATTCCGCGGCATGGACGACGTTGTTAGTAGCACGCTCGCAGGTAAGGTATATATAAATGTATATGTATTGACGAAATGTATGTGAAACTTATATTGCGTGTGGTTGATGCTGCATTATCGAGCTTGGTGCTAGTTAGCAGTGTTAGCTGTTAACGTTAGCCTAACTGACCTGCCATTATCTAGTCAGTGCAGCATTAACATGTGGCTAATGCTAAGATTATTAGCCTAGCGCAGTGACTTGTCTTTTAAGCCAGTGTCTCTTCTACAGGGAGACTAAAAGTAAAACAAATTTAAAAAAATCCTCAAATTGTTTATTACCGTGTGTTATTTTTTTAATATACTATGTCAGGGTTTTTGCTTCATATATCTGTTTTGACATTGTATGTTTGTGAAACATGGGTTAAATAATCAGCACTGGTTTACAGTGTTAGCTGCTAACGTTAGCCTAGCTAAGCTAACCTAGACTCACGGTGGGGGCTCTGGGCCTTTGTAAAGAGGCTGCGAGTGGCAGGGATTGAGCTAGGCTGTAGCATTTAAAGTTTATACCTTGTATTGTTTATTATCTTATGTTATATTTTCATATACTAATTTCAGGGTTTTTGCTTAGCGTGTACTATTAAGCATAATGCTTTTGCAATGCTCATTCTGGATGGAACCAGTGTTGCCAGGTCTGCTTATTAAAAGTTAAGTTTCCCTTAATATTTTATTTATGAAAATAGCAGATGTACAAGCTCACAACTTGTCGCTCGCTATGCGACGCGTTGTGAGCTTGTAGATCTGCTATTTTCAAATAGCCGATGTATTCACCTGTTTCCTAGGCTGTATGTTTTCCACTTCCTGTCGATTTGATCCAATGAAATCCAATGAAACTGGTCAGATGACCAATGATATCCAATGAAATCGACAGGAAGTGGAAAACGCACAGCCTAGGAAACAGGTGATTACAGTAGGTATAAAGTGCTCATGTGGCCCATAGTAGCTTTTTTGGGCTTGTTTTCCTAGACCTCGTTGCTTGTTTCTCTCTCAGAATCTGGCAACACTGGATAGAACGTGTTCTCAAGCCTGATTTATACTTAGTTGTAGGGCGGTGTTGCACACCGAAAATAGACGACACTCGTTGCTCACAACGAGGCGTTGTGAGCAACGAGGCGTTGTGAGCTGGTTGGATATTTGATATATGTTGGTACGATGTGTAACATAGCCGTTTCAGTCACGACAACAGCGTTAGCATTAGCCGCATGCTAACGCTACTCGTTCGTTAGCTTAGCTACACGCTAACGGCTCATTATAGGCATTAATAGTCATGTAACCCAACTAACGGCAACACAGTAATGGACATAAACATTCACATACATGCTTTAGACACTATAAGCAGGCTGCATTAACAACCAGCAGCAACATAATCCAAGTTGCAGGCCACGCTAGCAGCTAATGCTGTGTGTGTACGATGAGGGTTGGCAGGTCTGTTTGTCGTATAAGCGATTTTGGGCTTATGTGGGCGCACCATCTACAATGGACTAACTGAGCAGGAATAGTAACATTCACCACACTAACTGTCATTGTTCACAACGTGATTTCACAGCTGCGTCAGCCACGACAACCACGTTAGCGTTAGCTACATGCTACGGTAAAAGTGCGTTAGCATTAGCCACATGCTAACGGCTCATGTTAAGCACCCCTGGCCACTAATCATTCAAATACAACGAACGCTATCACAGTAGTGGACATAAACATTCGTTACATTAGTAGCAGGCTGCAGTGACCTAAAAGTCTTGACAATAGGAATGACAGGGCGATTTATTAGAGAAATGACGGTGATTGTGCTGTCCAGCTCAGCTCGCCAAACTACCACGGAGCCCTGCCGTTACTGCGTCTGTGATGTCGGCAGGGAGCTGTGTGTCTGAGCGAGTATTGGATGCTGCTGCTATCTGGAAAATGCCCTCAGCATGACACGACCAATGAGAGGTAGCGCTTTCGTTGTTGCTAAGATACGGTGTGTTGCACATAGCCCCATAGCCTGTAGATCTCTCGAACATGATTGGCGTAGCCTGCGTTGCCAGGTCTGCCTTTAGTATAAGTGATTTTGGGCTTATTTGGGCGCGCTTTTGGGGCTAGTTTGCATAGACCACGGCAGCGCTTGTTTCTTGCCCGTTTGACGGATGTGGCAACGAAGGTGCTCCCGCACGGTGAAAGATGATCCCTCGCAAGTTGCTTGCAAGCAGTTTTGCGATTACACACTGTAACCTAACTGTAACCTAACAGAGGCGCAGAGGCACTCCGCGCATGCGCAAGTTTGCGAATTGTATTATAGGATATGTATATTATTCTTTTCTTTGTCCTTGCTAGTCAGATGCTTGATTGTGATACTGCACACAGGTATACTCTTGTATATTTTTTCAATAACTTTTCAATAATGGACAACATTAAGTACTTATACTTGCTTTCTTGTATTTATTCCCTGAAATATACTGCATGTTAATTTAACTATAAAGTAAAGGCACGCTACAATGGGTTATCAGTGAAATATCTTAAGATTAAAATGTATTTCAGGCAGAGGCTTCTGTTCCTGTACACCTACAACCGCCAACCAGTGGACAACCGTCAACCAGTGGACAACCATCAACCAGTGGACAACCGTCAACCACAAACGTCAACCAGTGGACAAAGTGACCTTTCAGAAGAGGACCAAAAGATTGTATCACATATTGTGATGTCTTGAGTTTAAATGCAAATTAACTATTTGGATGATCAAATGTTTTCTACATACTATTTGTACCCGGCAGGAGATGTAGCTAAAAAACTAATGAAGAGACTATCAAACGTGAAAAGTCCAAAGAAGGCTACAAAGAGACCACGACAGACTGAGACTGCGCAGTCTCACCCTACTGACTTTGAAGGAGATTCCAGTTCATCTGAGGTTATCCTTGAGAGTTGGTCACCTCCAATACAGCACCCCAGAGCGCCGGTATCTGCTGCCAGCACCCCAGTGCGACCCCGGGAAATCAGTGATGGATGTATGTATATGCATGCTGTCTTGAGTACTTTGGTTACTTAACAGTTTGTAAACCTATCCATCTATCCCCCCCCCCCCCCTTTTCCATCATCATGCAGCCAGTAACTCAGTGCAACGCCAGCTGCTTGCAGCCAGTGGCCCAGCCCAACATCAGTCCCCGCCAGCCAGCACCCTAGTGCAACGCCGGGAAAGCAGTGATGGATGTACGTAAATAGTTGTTGGTTGTTTTAACTCAACTGATCACGTCAATAGCCCAATCAGATTACCTGGTAGATCAGAAATAGGTCATTGCCAACCCATATGTTGTCTGCAGGGGTAGAATAGAATACCAAACAGGCCTACTAGGCTCAGCCCAGCAGCAGCCCAAGAGGTCAAGGGCCCCTCTAAGCCAGAGCCTTTGCATGAATTGTCATCAGGGTTCATCGGCATGCTGGCTTGGGTTGCACATTTTTGTCATAATTATATTTTTGCCAACTTGTAATTATGGCAAATGTATCTATGTATTTAAAATACTCATTTATTTAGAGATGTGTCCTATTACAAAGTGTACAAATCAGCCAGCATGTTCTTTTTGGACAAGTGAAAGTTAAAACCACAAAAGACCAGTGGTGTAAAGTAACTAAGTACATTTACTCAAGTACTGTACTTAAGTACAGTCTTTAGGTATTTTTTACTTTACTGGAGTATTTCCAATACTTCTACTCCACTACATCTCCGAGGCAAATATTGTACTTTTACTCCACTACAATTATTTGTAAACTAGTTACTAGTTACTTTGTAGATATAAATCATTATATTATAAAACACACATTAAACAATTTAGCCCTGTTTTATACATAGGCTATTTGAAAATAGCCCTGTTTTATACATAGGCTATTTGAAAATAGCCAATCTACAAGCTCACAACGCGACTGAGCTTGTACATCTGCTATTTTCAAACATTTTAGTACTTTTACTTTTGGCACTTTAAGTATATTTTGATGCCAATACACTTTTGTACTTTTTTTTACTCAAGTAACATTTTGAACACAGGCCTTTAACTTGTAACAGAGTATTTTTATATTGTGGTATTGCTACTTTTACTTAAGTAAAATATCTGAGTACTTCTTCCACCACTGCATAAGACTGGCTACCAGGTTGGATATTAGCCCAGTTTTTTACCAATATTCTAAATAGGTCTAAAATACTTTTAAATGGCTGAATGTTTTGGCAACCCGGTGAACACCCAAAATGCATTGCATTCCCACAATTTTCGTTGGAAATAGTCCAATGTGATTGGCCCAGGAGTCGTCACGAGGGAAACGGCCGCTCCCTATTGGCGCGCTCACGAAAGGTTTAAAAGCGACGCCCGCATTTTTCATTCACCGGCTTTATTTTCTCCGACTGACAGTGACAGCCACACCTACTGCAGCCACCACGAGAGGGGACAATGGCGGAACGGGGCCGTGAAAGCTTGGTGCACCGTAGAAAAACAAAAACAAAAAACAAATAGGCTTCAATCTAGATCGAGTAGGTCCAGGTCTCGATCTAGTAGCCGTTCGCGGAGTTCTGTCCGTACAACTCCGCAGTCAAGTGGGGTTGACCGCTCTCGCTCTGCAACCGGCCAAGCCTGCCGCTTCGGCGAAACTTGGGCGTTGTATCCCGAGATGACATCTGGAGGTAAATGTATAGGCCTACAGTTTTATATGTCTTCACATTATAGCCGGTACAAACTATGTAACCTTATAAGACAAATATCCATGAAACACCATGCATTTTCGTGAAAAGGCCTGAAAGATTCGATAACATTCTAGACTTAAACCCTACCAATTTGTGTGTTCAACAACAGATCTTAATTAACCATGGCGACGAAGCATGGTTAAAAAGCTAATATAGCTCCAACTTTATGTTCATTCTACATGCCTAGCAAGGGGCATAATTATTTCCTGCCAAAGCCTAATTAAAGTAATCGACACATACCACCGATGTATGAATATATAAATAAATGTATATGAACATTATATCTAATTTATTTTCTTCCACTGTTACTGTTTTCAGCGCGTGATACGAGACCCGGTGTCGAGTATAAACTAAATGACCGCTACGGTCACGAAGGCCCAGATGGGCACCGCGCTCCAGACAGAGTACAACTCAACATTCAGGACTGGCGTCGGGAGGAGGAGAAGGGGCGCCTGGAGAGACGCCTTGAGATTTTGAGCCTGCAGAACCGCGTTCTGCAGCTTCAACTGGAGGAGCAAGCCGGTGAGACAAAGCTCAAATCCAAATCAACATTTTAAAAATTGTAATCATATCAAACACATTCGACAAATATCCAATTACATGCTAACACTGAATACTAGGCCCACTCCAAATAATACGATACAATAGAGCAGGGTCCTACAACAGGGGGTCCAGGACCTCTAGAGGGTCCTCAGAGTTACTACAGGGGGTCCGCCTATATTTGTTAACCACTTGAATCCTAGCATCCCTTTTCTGAGGAGGATTTTAAGCAAAAATAGCATGAGCTGGTAAAATAACTATTTTTGACAAAGAGTTATAGCTGTAGAGGGAAAAAGAGCAGAAAAGGTTTATCTGAAACACAGTTTTATACAGTATAGAGGAGGGTCCATGCTTCATCTCTCTCTCAGCTAGGGGGTCCTTGACTTGAAAACGTTTAAGACCCCTGCAATAGAATGTAAACAAAACTATAAATGAAAGAACATAATGTGATTTCACTATACAATGAATACACCTAACAATGTTAATGTTTCATTGTCTTCCAGATGCTGCTGCTGGCAGAAACTAATGTTTCCTGTACAATGTTTTGTACAGTTTTTTTTTTTTTTTTAGGTTTTGTTTTGGATGTTTTGTAATGTGTACAGTTTTTGTGTATGTTAAAACAAAAAACATGTTTAAAAATCTTTTGAATGTTAATGTTTTGTACACATTGAATGTTTATTCACCACTGCAATAAAAGTGTGTGAACAAATTATGGCTTCTCATTATCAACAAACAAACACATGGGACAATACAGCTATTGATTTTTTCCTAATTATAATTTGACAACGATTAGATCATGTTCAAAATACTGTAACAAAAAATCATCTTCTAAAGCAATTCAAATACTTTCATACTGAAATTAATGTAACCTACGCTCTAACATTGTGATGACAAGCACTATAAGATTAGGATGTTGTGTTTTAAACTTGAAGCCTACAATGGGAGAACAACACTAGATTAGAAAGTAACTAGCATGAACATAATTACTGTACTTAAATAAAATGTTTAGGTAATGTTTACTTTACTGGATATTTTACTATTTTAAAAAGATTCAATTCTACTCCTTCACATCTCAGGGGCAAACATTGTACTTTCACACCACTACAGTATGTAAAGATACTTTGTAAAACAAATACAATTCACTTATCTTTAACTCAATGAGCTCTGATAAGTTTAGGAATTTAACTTACATTAATGAATTCACAGTCTCAAAAGGTTTATGTCAATTCACTTCTCAATAACTTAATGACCTTTGATATTAAAGTTAGGAATTTTAACTTACAATATAGCTGCAAGCAGCGATAAGCGGGGCCAGGGAATGCAGAAAGAAAAAAGAAAGAAGCAATGATAAGTAATATGCACAATAAGCCATAGAAACATAGAAGAATGAACTTGAGAGAAAGAAGACCATGCAATTAACAAATGAGCATTTTAAACCCTCACTAACCCTAACCTCAGTAAAACAACGCCTAAGCCTATCCTCAAGAAACACTATGTGTAAACCCAAGAATGCCAAATCATGATCACCTCGATACATTGTCGCGGACAGGGAGCGAACCAGTGATCTACGGACTCCGAGGCTGCCTCTCTTCTCATTGAGCTAGATATATGGCCTCCCTGGTAGTGTCTGTTGATATTTATTATATTAAGTATTTCCGTCCATTATGAACCAAGCCTCTGTGTCCCGAACTACTCTAGATCACTGGTTCACAAACCATTTACCAAAAAAAAAAATGGTGTCTCCTCGGAACGAAAACTAGTGAAAGTAGCCGATATACAAGCTCACAAAACGTTGCTATCTGAAAAGTTGTGAGATTGTAGATCGTCTATTTTCACAATGAAGTTTGTCATACATTGCAAAAACATACTCTCTCCAAGAAGCATTTCATGTTACCTTTAACAGTTGCACATGCATTAATTGATACAGTCATGTTTTGTGCGATACAATTGAAAAGTAGCCAGCAAGAGGTGAGGCTTAAACCGGCGACCCTGCGATCCAGAGGCTGATGCTGAAGCGAAACGCCATTGGACCAACAGACCAGAACCAGTGAAAAAAGAATTCACACTAACACTAACACTAAGATCACTCGTTCACAAACCATTTACCAATAGAGAAATTGTATGTCTCCTCAAAACCGAAACCAGTGAAAGCAGCCGATCTACAAGCTCACAAAACGTTGCTATCTGAAAAGTTGTGAGATTGTGGATCGGCTATTTTCACAATGAAGTACGTCATACATTGAAAAAACATACTCTCAAATAAGCATTTCATGTTATCTTTACCGTTTGCACATTTATTCATTGATACAGTCATGTTTTTTGCAATTCAACTTAAATGAGTCTGCATCAAGTGAGGCTTGAACCGGCAACCTTGCGGTCGTGAGGCACTCGCTTAAGGGAGAAGCCATTGGACCAACAGACAAAACCTGTGAAGAAAGAGATCACACAGATGATACAGTTTCACTCAAATAGCTGAAAAATCCTGGGTTTAAGTGTTTTTCAAACTGCTCAAAATTGCGGACAATCTAAGGGCGGAGCTTACTGGTCAACGTGATACATGTGTTCCTCATGAGTCAAGGCACATGTGTAAGCAGGTTTAATGGCTGTCGGCCAAACGAGGCATGACTTTTGCCTGTTTAAAGTTTGCATTTTCAAAAAATCGCTATAGCGCCCCCCTTTGACCAATTGGAGTAAGATTGGTTTCAGTGATATTTGGAATGACCTTCAACATTACCGCAAAGTTTCAAAGAAATGTGAGTGTGCATGTATGTGTTAGGGGCAGATGAATAATTGTCATAAAACTGCAATATTCATTGGCTCATTAAAGCTTCATTTTTTCACTTATGGAAAATCTTTTGCACATGTTTGTCGGCATAGGTCCAAAGTTCATGTGTAAAACGTTTCGTGCAGATTACTCAAAAATCCCAGGAGGAGATAGGTTTTAACTGTTTTTCATATAATTCAAAATGGTGGGAGATCTAAAGGTCAGAGGTCAAAAGTCAGAGTGTGAAAGTTGTTGATCATGAGTAGACGCATATGTATATTGAAGTTTCATGGCTGTAGGTCAAACAGGGCATGAGTTGTACCTGTTCAAAGTTGGCATTTGCTATAGCGCCACCTTTTGACGAAAGATTGTGAGAATTATTTCTTGATAGTTTTTCATGACCATCTACCATATGGCCAAGTTTCGTAAAAAGCGTATGCACGGTTCAGCCAGAACTGCCAAAAGTGGCAGAAGAAAAAAGAGGGGAACATTAAAACAGGTCCAGAGCTGAGCTCTGGCCCCGTAATAATAATAATTATTATTATTATTATTATTATTATATATTATGAATATTCGAAATGGTGGGTCTTCTTTATAATCGAAATAGAGGTGTTTCTAAATAGTGGTGTCTGGCTGTCGGAGTGGCAGGGTTTTAAAAAAAAAAGATTAACCCCCCCACTCCGAACAATGGAAGTCAATGATCGAAGTACCGGTGCGTCGAAATAGCGATGTGTAACCGTTTCATACGTGCTATTCAAAGACATTGCGTCTGTGGACCCGGCTTCAAACGGCAGGCATAAAATCTTAAAGTAGGCCTACATATTGTTTACTCTGTCGCTACCAGTGAATCATTTTTAGGCTGTCCATTTTTCACTCAAGAGTGTAAATGTAACCATTTCCTTAACCCTGTTCGTGTGCCTAATGCAAGCTCACCTCTATAGCGATCGCGCTGTTTAAGTTTTTGTCATAAAGATTTTTACATATCCATATTCCCAGGTACCCATTCCCATTCACGTTCCCAGTTATAGCCTATATCATTATTTCTCTGCCTGTAAACCAAATGAAGTGTGCACTAGACAACATGTGAGGTGTGAGAGGGATTGAAACGATATTTAAAAGATAACGGTTTCCCCGCTGTGTGGTGGAGAAGGTGTCAGAGCGTCTGGAACCCCGACGTGAAACAGTGGCCAATGGAATTGCAGGAGAGAACGGTCAATTTGATCTGAAGTCCGTCTGTGTTGTAGTTGGTCTTACTGCCGGCATGCAAGTGTTAAGACATTAAATAAGGGTCAAGCGAGCATGCACAGCAAGTGAAGTCTGTTAACGTCAGTAAGAATTACATGTATGTTGTGTTTGTTTTGCAGTTTTATACTTGTCGACATACAGTAAAGCATATTCAAAAAGATCCAACGTGTCTCTGGATGTCTCTGTGTAGATGAGAGTTAAGCTGGCTGTATAACTGAGCTCAAGCCGTAGGCTTGGTGATGACAGCACCAAAACACCTTACACTGAATAGTTCACTGTGCACAGATTGAATGCATGTATGTATTTCAGCTTTACTGTCTGTTTTACACCGTGTTGTCAGAGAATACCCAAAGACTATTTTCCATTTTATGCAAATGTAATGGACAATAATGTTTTCTTATCTTCGTTTTCTGTCGGTGTTTCAATTGAGTAGAGATTTGAGTACACACATTTATTTGGTTATCTGAGAGAGGGGAAGACTGCCTGATAATTAATGCACTGATACCGGAGGTGTCCATGTCAGTGAGTGCAATTTACAATTACATTTTATTTATTTTTTGGCATTTAGAAGACACTCTTATTCAGAGCGACCTTCAAAGTGTAAGATCAGAGTATGTGGCATGAACCCTAGTTAACAAACGGCAGCATACATGGTCCCTTACAGTACTGTAAATGTACAGTAAAATCCTAACACTGAATTGTTCACTGTGTAGACAAAATGCGGAGCCAAGCACCAAAATGGATGAAAACCAGAGCCAGAGGCTGTCATTAGTTTTTATTAGTATTTAATGTAGCCTTTTATTTTTAAGATTATGTACTTTTGAATACTTAATGCATTTTTAATAAGTACTCCAGTACAAACTTTACAGAGCAACTTTCACTTGTAGTTGAGTAGTATTTGACCAGGAGTATTAACTATACTTTGATATATACTACTAAATATACTACTGGTGTTGTTGAGTACTTCGTCCACCACTGGTGTCCAGTACAAAGGGGTTTGATCAAACACAAGGCTGCAACCCTGTGGTTCTAAGAAGTCAGGCTCACATCCAATACTTCGCATGTACGGTACCTCTCCACACATTACCACATTTCTCTGGGTCTGGATGTCTGATCTCTGTGTGTAAAGAATCAAAGACATATATCTCCTCTCCTCATAGTAAGAAGACTCTGCTTGAGGAGTGTAAGCAGCATACAGTATACTGTAGATATATGCCTCTGTCAGATAGTCCAATGTTTTATCAAGCTTTGGTCATAAATGTGACTTCCCTTGTTCTAATGGTGAAATGTGACTCCTTTAAACCGAACCAAGATCCCCCACAGAAGTTCTTGCCCTGAATAAAATCTCTCCCTCTCTCTCTCTCTACTCAATCACAGTATTTCAAGGGAAGATTCTTTATTGGGTTATACCCTATAGGACCACTAAAGATGGCTTCAGTGTGATTGCATTAGTCAGTGGGGCCTTATATTTGTTCAACCAGCCTTCTGTCTTTTCTTTCCATCCTGCATTTCTCCACTACTCTGGAAACCATCCAGAGTAGTGGTCTTCAAACAACCCCCTCAAGGACCCATTGGGGTCCCCTGACCCCACTTTGAGAGTTACTGATCTAGAGCTGGGCCAGGGTGAGTGTTGAGTAAGACCCAAATGCAGCCTGAGGTAGAGCATACTGCAGCTCAACCAGTCTTTTGATAAACTAAACCAAGGTTATCCCCAAATGGATAAACACGGAATATACAGCTGAGCACACCACAGATAACAAGCACTCCCAACTAACACAAGTCATGTATGAACAAGAACAATTGAATTCAGTGGGGTATTTATAGACAGGGACCTAACTAGACCACAGGTGAACTCAAGGACAATCAACACAGGGATTGGCTGGGGCAATCAGGACACAGGTGACAAGGGTTAACAACAATCAGGGTGGGGCTGACAAGACAGGTAACAGCTACTAGGGCAGACAGGAAGTACAAGGACACTACTACAAAATAAGATACAAAACTCTGGCGGAATTACAGACTAACTCAAAACTACAATTGATTGATTGAATACTTTATTCACAAGTCTGTTACAGTACAGGCAGTACAGTCAAAGTGTATGCTCTGCTTGTTTCCATCGTGGTCCAATTTGTACTCACTCAATTCATCAGTAATATACATGCAACACAATACAACACATTTTGGAATAAAACTCAGTAGCGTCATAAAGGTATATTTTTACAGAGAAAGAGGAGGGGTGGGGGCAGGGGGCAGAGGATGCTACTACCAAGGTGTTCAAGGGGTTAAACTTGCTCAATTGTATTTCAAGGCCAGACATTATTTTAGGATAATGTTTAGTTTGGGTAGGGAGTCGATATCTTTCATGGGTTTCGTAAGGTCATTTCACATTTTGGTGGCAGCATAGTAGAATGTATTTGAGCCAAATTTGGGGGGAACGAGGTCAGATGAGTTCCTTCTGGTGTTATGCCCATGGGCATCACTCATATAGAAGTAGGTGGAAAAAGACCTCAAATGTTTTACTTAAGTATAAGTATCAATAGGCCTACTGCAATGTAGAGTAAAAGTACCAAAGTATTGGTATTAAATTATTACCAAAAGTAAAAGTACTCAAATGTTTGAAAATAGCAGATCTACAAGCTCACAACACGTCGCGATGCGACACATTGTGAGCTTATAGATCGGCTATTTTCAAATAGTGTATAAAATTGGGCTAAAGTGGTTCATGTATGTTTTATAATGTATTCATTTATTTATTTAGTAACTAGTAACTAAAGTTTTCAAATAATTGTAGTGGAGTAAAAGTACAATATTTGCCTCTGAGATGTAGTGGACACTGACTACAACACTGATGATACGTCCCAGTTGCATCCATGTGATGTTTTTCTTTATTAGTTATTCTATTTATAGTGGCTCATAGGAATAGACTATGTGACAACCAGGAATAGTTTGGTGACCACAGGAGAGACTGTTGACAGCCGGAATGTAGACGGCATCCCGGGAGCAGTATGGGTTAGCGCCCCAGGCTGTGTCTTCCGTGAGGAAGAAGCCCAAGAAACCCACGGTGAGGATTTTAGGAGGGCCATTCAAGCAATCCGCAAGTGGAGCCTGCAGTACCACCCAGTGTTGATTTCGTTAACGAAAACTAAACGAAATATGTTCGTCAACGCACATTTTTCAAAGGACAAAGACGAGACGAGACCACCACCCACATGAATAAACAATAACTGGGACTAAATCATTATGCAATTTCGTTGACTAATAAAGACGAGACGAAAATGTAGTTCACTAAATAAAGACTGGGCTAAAATCTATGGTAATTTTAGTTCACAAACAAAGATATTATATTATATATTATTTATATGATTGCGTCACTCCCTGTCTCCTTTGATGCGCTGCGCAGCGCATGCTGTTCCACACTCACACACCCCCTTTCAAAGTTGCAGCCGCGCACACACACACACACACCCACACACACACAGACACACCACCGTCAAATAAATGGCAGGAGGATTCAGATGTCAGAGCGAAACTTTACAAAATAATACGGTAAAATGCTTTGCACAGGGCTCGGGAGAAAGAGAAGAGGTGATATATAGACCCATTTTCGCTACATCAATGTGGAGAACAAAACAATGCTTGATTTTATCCGAAGGCAAGTTGTAGTCACAAGATAGCTAGGAAAAACACAACAACTTGAAGAGACACAAGTGTTCACCACAAATCAATCGAGTTATAAGTTAACAAAAGGTTTGGTGGTGGTTGTTTACAACGTAACATTAAACGTGGTGTTGCGTGTCAGTGTTCCAACAAAAACACTAATCCGACCCCAAAGTGCCCAAACTAATGCTGACTAACATATATTAGCTTCTTAGCATGTAGCGATAAACTTACACCTGGTGTTTGCACGTTGTCCATTTACAGCCCGTACATCTACACAAACGTTCAGATTTCAAATATAAAGTGCTTACCTCATGGCCAGGGATGTTACAATTCTGTTCGGGTAACCCATAAGTAGGGGAAAACCGGGACGAACGGCGGGGAGGGACGGTTGCAAGTCGGACCTTTTTTCATGCTACACTTAAAAGTCACCCTCTTCTTCTTTGGTCGAAAACATCAGAGACAATTCTTTTCCCAGTTCTGATCAAAATTGGTAGAGTTGAAGCCACTTTTGTGTATTTCCACATTGTAGTAAAAAATACCCTATTTTAGTGTTTTCCATTTGTACTGCTGTGTTTATTTGGTGCCGATTGTAAATGGATTTTGTCTGTTAAGGCTAATCTGTGGGCTAACTCTCAGTGAAGGTTCCATTGAAAAATATTAATTAGCTTTTGTGCTAGCTAGCAAAACATCCGGGGAGGGCAGGGAGGGACGAACGGCGCATTACGCCGCTCGGCGCATTACGGACAGGGAGGGACGAACGGTGCATGTGTAACACAAAGTTGAGGAAACGACAGAGGCGACATTAACATGATGCATTTATTTGACTATCAGCATGGTCATTTGCTCGTAGGATTCTACTGAAGCATCAATGAGCGTTAGATGCCAGAAATGTGACTTATGTGCTTGTTATAGGACATTTCATCCGACCGCGCCGTCCGCCCCCCATGTATGCACCGTTCGTCCCGACTGGCGGCCGCGTGCGGAGAGTAGCGCAATGTCACTTTACTTACCGATTGCGTTCGACTCGTTTCACTAAAATTAAAACGGACTGCGGGTAATGGGAGAGGACAAGTGTCTCTTGTTCACAAAAAAGTATGGTTACATGAAATGTATTAATCTCTGTGCAGGGAGGGAAATAAAAAAGGATGCGCCGTTTGTCCCCGCCCTCCCCTATCCATATTTTCCGTATTGTTCAATAATAATTAAAAAAAATCCGATCGGTGGCCATTTTCTCCGTATTTTCTCAATGCTTTCAACTACGTGACCCTATCGGTTGGGAGGTGTAATTGCACTCTGACACTATAACTCTATGAGAAAATGACCGCCAATCGGATTAAAATGCTTTTTATTGAACAATACGGAAGATACAGGTACTTACACCCACCCAAAGTGAATTGTAACATCCGTGGCCACGGACTAAGCACTTTATATTTGAAATTCGAATGTTTATGTAGATGTACGGGCTGTAAATGGAGAAAGTGCAAAAAACAGGTTGAAGTTTCGTCATGACTGTCATGATATGACCGTCATGTAATATGTAGCTTGCTGCTTTAAATCTAGTAGCAGCAAGCGAACTATATAACTTAACTATATAAACAACCCAGTGTCACGTGGGCAGCTATACATGGATGCAAACAAGTAATATTTAGGTGACACATTCACAGTTTCCAAAATAACATTAGGACACAAACAAGCCATTTTTTCTTCTTTTTTTCTGACCTTGTATTGGAACTGTACTATCATGTGCTTTGTTTCTGCAAACTTCTAAATACAGTATTCAATCAATCAATCAATCAATCAATCAATCAATCAATCACACTACTACTAGTGAATGATTTGTGAGTAGTTTATATTTACCCTGGTATCTGTCACCTTTTTCATTCTCCATGAGAACCTACTGGTAAACTTGACCTGAGTTGGCTCTGCCTGTACTTAATTGGACTGCTTTTTCCTTCTACACCAAATCTCTTTGCCAGAAATAGCCGATCTACAAGCTCTACAAGCTTTTTGGCTTATGTTTTCCCCTTAGAATATAGATGCTGGGGTTCAACTTCAAGTGGTTAAGTCCATGAGGCACTTTATTTCATTCTTTTTCATCTGAGATGTATTTTATTTATTTTAATGCAAGCATTGGTGTGTCTGTGAATTGTTATGGTTTAAAATAAATACAAGTTCAATCAGAACATGTTCCATGTCTGGATGTATTCCTTAAAATTGCGTTTTTCATCAAAAGGATGAGAGGAAATGTGAAATATTTTTAGATTAGATGGAAATGTGAAATATTATCTGCTGACAAAAAGAGTTAAGGGCTAATATAATTGTCATGACTAAAGCTTGACTAAAATGTCAACAGTTTTTGTCGACTAAAACTAGACAAATAAAAATATGTTTTCTTGGACTAAGATAAAGACTAAAATGCGCAGCACTCAGGTCCTGGACCTGGTGAGACGAAGGCGGAGCCCGGCCAGGAGACAACCCACAGAGCCTTGTCCCTCCACGTGCCAGAGCCGCGACATTACAAAGTCTAAACCAGTTGTGCTTTAAACACACCCCCTTCTGTGGCCAACGCGGAAGTGCCTTTTTCAAACAACCACGGACTATTTTTTTTCGCCGATAAAGTATAGTTTTGGACCATGACGGAGGCGCGCCGACTCAGCAGACCTTGAGGCCGAGGAGACGCGCCGGAGCGCCTCCAGGCGCGAGTGCCCGCGTCGACCGGCCGATGGTCTGCTAGTCGACTCAGCGCCGTTCGAGTTATGTACCGATAGGGACAGAATAGTAAATAATGTTTTGGTGAGAGCGTTTGCCCCAACTGTCACTCAAAGTGGCTACTGGCCAATCACAGCGCGTCCTTGCACAAGCGTATTGGCCAATCATGCACAACTGGTTTAGACTATGTAAGGACGCGCCAGAGCCTCCCTGAGTCCCGGCAGAGTACTTCCGGAGAAGCGGACTGAGTGGCCCTGTCTTTCCGTATAGGACTGACCGTGGGTAGCTACTGGGACGTAAGTCGGGACTTGATCAACCCTGGCTGGGTCACCTGGGCGAGGGTGTATGTTGTTTGTTGCGAGACCCGAAACACCCGATGACCCCAGGCTACAACACTGATGGTACGTCCCAGTTGCATCCATGTGATGTTTTTCTTTATTGGAGTAAAAATAAAAGAATAGACAATTGGAAATACTCCAGTAAAGTAAAAGTACCTCAACATTGTTCACTTGACCTCAAATGTTAATAACAAGGTTAGATTTTTACCTGGTATCCTAGTTACTTTGTGGCACTTAATTGTTTTTATACTGTCACTGTATTTACTTGACTATTTACCCTGTCATTTGCTGATGCTATTTATTCTGATCTTGCACTGTGTACGTCACTCTAGATAAGAGTGTCTGCTAAATGCCTAAAATGGAAATTGTAGAGACAGATGACACGCGGTCAACGTCTTCACAGCGTCCTCTCTCTGAGCTGGGAAATACTGCCGTTAGCATGGAGAAGGACAGAACAAAATCGATAGAGAACGTAGTATGCCAAGTGGAGCAAAAAGCATAATTTAGTTATGTCCTTAATGTGAGTGATAGAGAACGGGGAAGAATGTTAAAGAAGAGATGGATGGATGGATGGATGGATGGATGGAGTGGAAAAAGAAAGAAGAGAGAGATAGATGCTGGATGGATGGCAGGAGGAAGGAGTGGGGATACCTGATTTAGTTTGGATTAGAGTAGCTATGAGTTCAGCGTGCTCACAGATTTCCATTTCCTTCTCAAAGTCTGTTTACATCCTCCAGGGAATCGCCAGGGAGTGAAAATCTTGAAAAACGTACATTGTAATGATGGATCTATCAGAAACAATATTCAATCAATCAATAGCCTTAACTTAAAAAAATATGTAACACAACGGCCTACGTAAATTATTGTCAAATTACAGCAAAGCACTCAGAACACAGGATACTCCCTTTCCTTTGGACAAAAGAATCACACTGTTCCTTCTCCTTTGTGAGGACGCAGATGTAAACAAAGGGTGTCTGCGCGATGGTCGAGGGTCGCGACTAACGACTGGAACAATAATATTTCTAACGTGATCCGCCATTGCAGAGTGATCGCCCGTTGAAAATGGCTTGTTTTCACCACGGTAAAAAGTTATGGAGATATGGACCTTTTTCTCAAGATCCTATCACTGGAACGGACGGAAGAGACGTTTGTTGGGCCCTTGTCACATCCGTTCATTCCATTTCACAGGGACCTATGATGATTCCTAAGTTGCGTTAGAGTGCCCCTTCTGGGGAAAAAAATGAAAATAAATTGCAAACACGATAATTCTCTGTTTGGCACTCAATGTTAACACATTGAGTGCCAAAACCAGAGATCTACGGTTTTGCAAATACACCCGTCGAGTGCCATAACCGTAGATCTATGTGTGTTCAAATTATTATTATTATTTTTTTCTCCACATGGGGCGCTCTAACGCAACTTAGGTATGATCCGCGGACACTGTAAAATGGAATGGACGGATGTGGATCCAGTCCAAAAAACATACCTCCCGTCCTCTCTAATGATAGGATCTGGAGAAAAAGGTCCCTATCTCCATAATCTTTTTACAGTGGTGAAAACGAGCCATTTTCGACGCACGATCACTCTGCAAGGCGATAGTCGGGACCCTCGACCATCGCGCACGCACCCTTTGTTTACATCCGCGTCCTCGTTGTGGCGTCTACAGCTCTAAACAGATCAGCGTACATGGTAAGAGGCGCTGGATGTACCCTGTTTTAAAAAACCTCTGGCATTTTAAGACGTAAGTTTTCAGACGAAAATGGGGAGTGAGTCCGCAGTCCTGACTAGGGTGGGAGGTCTGGACCGATGACCAGTAGGTTGTGGCAGGGAAGGGGAGGACAGACATCCTGCGTCAGCTCTCCACGATGGCTTCAGCAAGGTGACTTTCTGCAGTGACCCAGGTGCCATCGCTGGGATTTGTCCTCCTGCACAGTGTTTGACGACAACCTAGACAGTCATTAGAGACTCATCCACCTCAAAGAAGTCCCCCCCCCCCCCTCCCCCCCGCACCAGGGACACGTTACAGCCCCGGGACAGAAGAAGACTTGCCTGTTATGTCTTGATTATTTCTGGAATGTTCTTCTATGTCCCCAGAGCATGGAGGAGGGACAGTCAATAATTGATTAGGTTAGTAATGAGTGTTTTTAATGACCCCCCCTGAGATCCAAAAGGTTCTTGAGTGGAAGTTTGAAGTCGTTTTTGAAGTAGGAGTTTCAACTTTGTGCGCGTACATTGTGTGGGTGGGGGACGTCCGTCTCTCTCTGAGAGAGAGAGAGAGAGAGAGAGAGCGCACTGGTGGATTTAAAAGGCCACGGTGTCTTCCGGGGGAGCCAGAACAAATGTGTCTGTCCTTTAAAAATGACACAGACAACACTCTCTCTCTCTCTCTCTCTCTCTCTCTCTCTCTCTCTCTCTCTCTCTCTCTCTCTCTCTCTCTCTCTCTCCCCCAGTCGCACACACAAACATGATACTTTTCCATCTGTTTCTTGTATCCCACTGAGTTTAGGTTATAGCAGTCAAAACATAATCTCCATGTAAATGTTTAGCAGTGTCTGAACTCATGGTCTTTTCTAAAATGATAATGTGTCTTTGTGAGTGAAAAATTAACTACAGAGTCAGTATGCACTCGTCCAAGACACCATTCGCGGTGGGAGGGCTATGCCAATTATCCATAGGTAACAACAGGAGGCAGAACACACACACACACACACACACACACACACACACACACACACACACACACACACACACACACACACACACACAGGAGCTGCAGTATAAGGCTACAGTATGAGGATGGCATTGTTTGTCTGTTCAAACCACTTTAGTAAAGGTTGTCAAAAATGCCAAAAAGCTATTCAGCACATGCACCCCCTAATACACATGCACACCACAAACCTGTACAGGTGAACACAGTTAACTTTTTGATCACGCATGTAGCTAAAAACATGCCACAATATTATTAACTGTCCACTATCCACTTTAACCCTATGTACAATGGCTATTTGAAAATAGGCAATCTACAAGCTCACAACACGCGTGCTGTCGATGCGTTTCGGCACGTTTTAGCTCTACTTCAGCAGCCCCAGGAGGGCAATATTATGGCGCTGTTACCTGCAAATAGTCCAGTCTTTGTTCATTTTTTGGCCAGGCATTTGATGCCCCCCAGAGCTTAGTGCCCCGGGCAGCAGCCCCTAAAGACTGTGCATTAACCACCCTTTATGGTTGATGCATGGAGTCCCTCAGGGCTCTATACTAGTGTCTTTTATTTTATTGTGGGGAAAACTTTCGCCGAAAATAGCCGGTCGACGAGCTTACAATGCGCCGCAGCAGCGACACTATGTAAGCTTGTCAATCTGCTAATTTTCTGCGAAAGCTTTCCCCACAATACAGATGCTGGGGTTTAAGTGGTTAAGTCGGGCCTGGTCACACAACATCATGGTTACTTTTTTTTAAAGACAGGCCTCACACCTCTGTGTATTTTCAAATAGCCTATGTATAAAATAGGGCTAAAGTGGTTAATGTATGTTTTATAATGTAATCATTTATAACTGCAAATAATTGTAGTGGAGTAAAAGTACAATATTTGCCTCTGAGATGTAGTGAAGTGGAAGTAAAAGTATTGCAAATTGGAAATACTCTAGTAAGTAAAAGGTTACTCAAAATTGTACTTACAGTACATGTACTTAGTTACTTTCCACCACTGTTCATAGGTTCATAGGTTTGGGACTTGTAGTGTGCCCCCCATCCAGTTATTACACTGCATGGCTGCGGTGCAGTCTGAAGAAAGAGAAAATGAAATGAAATATGTGGAACATACTGTATAGTACAGGATGAAAAGCAGCTGTCTTTCTTATGTATGCGGTGCGCATGCCTGTGTGTGTGTGTGTGTGTGTGTGTGTGTGTGTGTGTGTGTGTGTGTGTGTGTGTGTGTGTGTGTGAGAGTCTTCTATATGTGATCTTGCTCCATAACACTGTATAGTGTATAGTCTACTGTTAAATGTGTTCCATTTTCTGTCTATTATTAATGTTCTTCTGGTTTCTTCTGGTCGCTCTCAAGTAACCTTGTATGTCCACAACTGTTACTTTTCAGGAAATGGGAAAAAATAACCTGTGTTCCAATGGAGTGAATGTAGTTATTATTTAGTCACAAGCTCTTGTTAATACTTTGCATTGGTCCAATATTTATAAAAACCCACAGACACACAAAACCACTTTCACTTCATTTTGCTTTTGCTTACATTGTTAAAGCAGAGCCAGATGACATGGCTGTTTTCTCTCAGTAGGACACACATTTGACCTCTATCTGAATGCTCAACCTCCACGTGTACGTGCATTTTTCCTAAGATAGAAAGTAGAGACCGGTATACCAGTGCAGTGGCACTATCCTGTCTTTCCTGTCAAAAACATTTTTGAATTGTGTGTTCTTGTTGCTATTATCTTTGTGGCCACAGGGTGGCAGTGCATACCCATGCATCACAACTCCCTGTATACATAATTATGCCCCCTGTTTATGTACCTTGTTTTGTCTTTCTTTTAAGCTTCCCTAGTCTCTGTTGTCCCTCTGCCTGTCTCCAGCTTCCTGTCACCATGTCTCTCAATCTCTGTTCCCCACCTTCCTGTAACTCTTTTGCACAATAGACTGAGGAGCACCGTACATTGGACCTGTTGTATATTTTATCATGTCTCTCAGTGCCATTCCTGAGCCTTGTGCAATTACCTTTATTATACTTTATGCAGGTCTCTGCCTCATTTGTCCCCTAGCATTATGTCTCCTCTAACTCTGCCAGATGTATTGTAGTCAGCAATTAGGTGTTTTGGCCCCGGTATA